>NW_017257246.1:189122-201348 GCF_001594055.1 Mycetomoellerius zeteki | reverse complement strand
CATTCGCATTCACGTTTTACGTGCCTTGTGCCGCGATCAGTCTAATCCGGTACCGAAATATCGCGTGTAAAACGAAAGCGTTTTTCATAAGTTCTGTCCATTTATAAAATTATATAAAACAAGAATGTTATAGCAAGCATCGAGACAATCTGCGTGTAAAAACCGCTCGACTCGGGGCTCTTCGCACGCGGAACTAAAACGACGAGAGCTATTATCTCACGGATAACTCAAGCGGAGAAGAATAATTACATACATAAAATACTTGACAGTAACTCCGACTAGATGTAATCGCGGTGACTTTCGTGACACTCGGTAGACGCGCCGCGCCGGTAGCAACTAAACAGCTGACGGTTCTAAAACCGCGCTTAAACAAGCAAACGCGGGGCCGCGAAACAGTGACGGATCAATGCGCGACAACAGATGTTTTGTATACACACGTGGGTTGGACTAGTTCCGTAGATTAGCTAAATTAACGCTAATTAACGCGCGAAAAAGGCAAGAGAATGTCGGCGACGAGCGAAGCGACCACCGTGCTGCTGAAGAAAAGAGAAAGGACGCAGAATTGGATCCCCGAGGAGAAGAGCGCCCTGTTCTCCCTCATCAAGCACCATGTGAGCGCGATCGAGAACAAAAAGATCGACGCGGCCGCGTCCGCGAAGAAATCTGTCGCCTGGCAAAAGATTTACTGCGCGTTCCGCGGCCAATTCTCCGCTGATCGGGACATTACCAGGATCAAGGAGCAGTGGCGGAGGATGAAGGCGCAGGCGAGGATGGAGATGTTCTCGTACGCCGAAAAGGTTTAGATCGCGTAAAATTATTATTCGAGAGGCACTTCTTTCCCTTTACTAAACTAAGGTGATCTTAAAAAGGGAAGAGAGCAATTCATTAAAAAAAAATTCAATATTGTAATTTAATTCTGACAGGTAAACATTCTTTTATAATTGTTAATGAAACACATGAACAGTATTATATTATTATATTTGTAAATAACTAATGACACTTAATTACATTATTCAAGTTATGAGATTACATTTTATTTTTTAAAATTGTACTTTTCTCTTGAATGTGTTTTACAAATGAGATATCTGAGTTTTTAAATAAAAATCAAAATTTTTTATACGTTATATTTGAAAATTATATATTTTACACTTATTATTTTCACATTTAAAAGAAGGATAATTCATAATTGTTAATTAATTGCGACAAAATTTGGAACGTTTTGAAATGAGACGAAGAGTTAAAATTCGGGGATGGCCCCTCCTAATTTGGAACGGTTGGTCACCATTCTAAACTCTCTTTTCTTTTTCTGATTTCTTCCCCGCCTTTGGTCACGCGCAGGTACGAACCCTGGGACCGGACGTGGCCGCCAAATCTCGTCCGCCGAATCTCTCGATCGAAGTGTGGCGGCTGATGGAAAGCGTGCGCAAGAACGATTCCGAGAACACCGATCGTTCGGACGATAGTCAGGACAATGAGAATCCACTGAATCGGATGGCGATACAGGCGATCCTGGATAAATTGACATTACCCATGGAAACGCCAGGTTGAAATATATTGACTATCGCGATTTTTTTTTTCATTTTTTTTCCTCGAGCTTCCGGTTGCTAATTTTTAAAAATTGTTTTGCGCAAAATTATAGAAATAATTGTTTAGAACCGGAACAGGAGATTAAGATCGAGGTCAATAGCGATACCGAGGACGAGAGTAATCACGGCGAACTGTCGCGACAAGTGTCGGAGGACGATTTCTTGCAGCAGAAGCGTCCCAGGATCACGACCGAGGACGAGCCCGTCGATCTTGAGCACAGAATCACTTGCCCTGACAGTGCGTCGACGTCCCGCGTCGGCAATGGTACTTGACGTTTCAATGCATTCGGTAGACTCGAGTTAAGTGAGCGCTTGCTCTGTTATTGGTATATTCTTCTAGATCATCCATTAGCGGATCCAAAAGTTTCTCAAGGAGGAACCATTGTTTCGCCACAAGCAAAATTTTTTTAAGTTCAAATATGTGAAAAGATTATAGAACATTAAATTATTACATTGAAAAAGTATTATTTAAAATTTAAATGTATAATTCATACATTACATTCATATATCAAACATATAATTCATACATTACATTCATATATTAAAATATATAATTCATACAAAAATATAAATAATTCAAACATTTTATTTCAAATTATATTAATATAAAAGAAGAATAATATAATAGAATCTATGTTTTTTATATCTAGGAATATATTAAAATTGTGATTAAACATTTCAGAAATATTGAAAAAAAAATATATATATAACATTTTGCTACGAATTCTTTGAAAAAAAGAAGACTCCGAGGGAAGGGCCATGATTTCATGATCATTCACCAGTGAAATCATCCAATCAGACGTTTAGATCTAAAAGAATACACCAATAGCAGCGAGCACTCGCTTAACTGTGAGTCCACTGAATACGGCGCAAAAATTGTGTTCAATCCAAATCTTACTCGTCAACGACGAGATCTTAGCGAAATGTTTTATTTTCGAGCGGTGGAACACAACGACACGATGAATGAGCTCGAGTGGAACAACGGTCTGGCAACCTGCGACAAAGATAAATCGGTACAAAGAGCGACATGGATTTTCAAGTCTACCCAACGCGAGCACGAGATCAAGCTGCGGATGTTGCACATTGAATTGGAGCGCGCGGAGCTGCAGAAGCAGGCTGCCGTTAATGAGCTGAAAACGTCCGAGCTCAAGAAACAATTGATGCAGGATCAAGTCAATGAGTACTACAGGTCGGATCCGGATGACTTTAATTATCCCCGTTTTTACCAATGTAGTTTAATTTATTTTCGGTTCAATCAACTCTTCATCTTTTTCTAGTTCTAAAATTAGAAAAAAAAATTAAAAAGGAGTCGAATTAAGGTTAAAGTTAATCTACATTGGCAGAAACAGGTAATAATCAATTAAATTAATAAAATGCTCCGATTAAATTAATTCGACAAAATTTCTCACAGCAAAGTTTCTCATTATACATATAAATCGTTATTCTTATAATTTAATTTTTCTTTTCATTTCTTGGATAAAAAATTAATCTCCAAAAAATTAGTAGAATACAGATATTGCGTAATCAAGTTAATTGGAATTTAGTTGAAATCACTCCGAGGAAGTAATTGCGTTTGAATCTATGGAATTCACAATATTCCCGACACAAGCGCCACGATGCCAACCAGTCGTAGCTGAGTTTCGCGTTCTAAGAATAGTGTTTCGTTCATGACTCGTTCATCAGCTTGGCCTGTCGGTTTGCCAAGTTTTCGCCATCGCTAGCCTTCAGATCCAGACTATTTCGTGATCGGAAAAATGCAACGATCGATTACAACGTTTTCGCGAAGCATCTCTGCGTTAAGGTATCGGAAGAATTCCGCGGCTTTAAGTCGAACAATTGGTCGATCGTTTTTAATTCATACTTTATACCCGGCGTTTTCCTGTCGCAAACATAGATCCCGATATCGTCTTTATTCGCAGTAATTCATACCGACGTCTTCTTCTTTTCGAATTTAGGAATATCTTGTCTTCTTACATATGTAAATAGTTGTGTATTTTTTCAGCATGGCTCAGATCTGTGATATGACTCGAGTAGATGCCATATCAAAATTATGTAATAATTATTAGGCGGAAAGTATAGCTGATATAACCCCTGAATAATATTTTATTTCTAAGCGGAGCTTTTCGCAGTTGCAAATGCAATTGCTGCATGCAGCAAAAACTGCCAATTCTTTCATATGATTGGTTATACCTTTAGATCCAGCAAGAAACTAAGAACAAAAATCAATTATATTAAAGAACCTTACAATAGTTGTTTTTTCTACTGAACACAGCTATTGTTATATTTAAAACGTACTTTGTTACAGTCAAGTGAGAATGGTTGGAGAACGTGGTTCGGGTGCTGGCAAGGGAGGAGGTAGTGGCGGTACTATTCGTGATGCTGGTGGTTCTTTCGGAAAGATGGAAGCTGCCCATGAGGATCAATACTTCTATAATCTGGTCAGTATATATTTCAGTATTAATTGTTTATCAGATCAACGATCTCATTTGTTTACACAAGTCTGAAATGTTATTTCAGCAAAAGGAACAGTTACAAAAGATGCGAGAGAGTTTGCACGATGAGATCTCATTCCACGAGGAACAGATCAAGCGTCATCAGGAGGCTATTAATCGTCACAAAAAGCGAATTACAGATATGGATCAGAAAGAGTGAACAAAGTTATATTAGCGTGATACTCCAGCTGATTGGCGGTTTTATTATTGGTTTTGATGTAAGAAAATAGATTGAAAATAGTAGACCTAACGGGAGTATCACGGTCTTCTGTATAAACTGTTACATTACATAGATATTAAATGTAATGCTCTTAATATATATGTTACTTGAATATTGAATGATGTTTCCTTGTATATTGTATGGATCGTTTTTAACGAGATTATCGATACTTTGTACTTTGAGGTGTCTGCAAGATGCAGTATACTGCAATATACTTTAAAATAAAATGTATCTTTCATTGTTGCTTAACCTTTTCTTGGACGTTGAGCCATTTTCGAGGCGCGCCAATTCTGATGCTAGTTTGTTTTGTCCCCGTTTCGTATAACCTCGTCAAATAGTTTTCCGTTTAATAAATAGTCAAATTCACGTTTACGTAAAGTATACATTCTACGTAAAAATTTTTTTTATCAATATCACAATGCTCGGACGTGTTTTCAGAAAAACTTGCAGATATAGGTATTCAATTCAAAATATATTTAATTCACTGATGATGTATTCCACCATGCTTTGCATGCTTTGGGTTATTCTTCCTAACGCTCTGATATAAAAAATGAACTATTCCTTCCAGCTTTAGACATCTTAATGAAAGAAAGAAGCACGATTCGAAGATGGATCAGACGTCGTTCGGCGACATTGCGTGTGAAACAGAATATTATTACAAGCAGGTGACGAAAATATTTTCGTAAAACGTCATTTTAGAGTCGATTGGTAGCTGCGACGTAGTAAGGCGTTACGAATAATCAGGACAGGAAATTGCTGAAAGTCGTCAAGGAGAAGACGCAGAACGAGGTGAAACACATGCAGAGAGAAGTGCAAATCATGAAGAACAAGATTGATGAATACAATCGCGGCATAAGCGAGAATCTGAGATTTCTGAAAAACCTAGAGAAAGATTTATCTGCTGGCGACAAGAAGACCTAGGCAAACGAAACTTCTATATAAACTTTCAAAAAAATGCAGAATAAATATATTAATGGATTTATCGATATCCATGATATAAAGCAATAACAAATTTCACTCGTAAATTGCTTAATGTTTATTCCGACACACACACATATATATATATATATCTAACGTGTTTATGTGTATATGAGAAAATATGCTGTATCGAATATATAATTGAGTTAATTAATTTTTAAACCGTTTTCTTTCACAATGATATTAAGGACTGGCTTATTAAATTTGTGAAATGTCTCAATTTACACAATTATTGTGGGGCACCATGTATCGTATAGAAACTTTAACGATCTTACTTTCTTCTTTTCAATGTCTCTTAAAATAAATTTTTTAATATTTTTCAAATATTTTCATTGTCGCTTTCATATCGATAATAGGATTTTTAATCGCATCGACGAGGTTTCTATTAAGGAATCAAATAATAATTAAGATTATTATTAGCGCATTACTATTAGAGCAGTATCAAATTGACCATGGAATTAAGATTTGAGATATTGATTGCAAAAATTGGCATACGAATATGATTAATTACCTAGATCTTATAATAATAGGATTTTTAGGGCTGCTATTTATAGTCCTTATTTTAAGATTGTCTTAAGCGATGTCTTAAGATGCTAATGCGGCTCTCTTGAAGATAGTCTTAAATTTAGGACTCAACTTTAAAATACTGGCCTACACTACAAATTCAAGTGTGTATGTACAAAGTGATCGCTATATATGTGTGCGTGCGTGCGTGCGTGCGTGTGTAATTATTAGAGTTTGAGCGAAATTTCAGTTTCGGTTTCGGCCGAAATTGAATGACCGAATTTGACAACCGAATATTCGTTTTCGGTTTCTAATAGGGCCGGACTCTAATAGTGATTATATTGACTTTCCCTATAAAAATGACATTATATTATACGTTTAAATGTGTAAATCCATTTTTGATACAGGTATAGGGTGTTATTTTAACATGGAAAACTAACATGACCTACATACTTATATCGTAATCACTTCTTTCCTACCCTTGGACTATTCAGGCGATTGGAACGAGCGTTCGTATTTGGCGCCAACGGGCGAGTGACTCGACGCGACTCGACGCTTTCAGCGGGACTCGCTCGGTCGATGGGAGATGGCGGTGAGCGCGGGCACACGGCGCAGCGAGGCAGCGCCACTCTAGCATGGCGGCGGCGGGCAGTCGGGTCGGTCTGGTCGACGGACCGATGGTAGCGGGCGATCGTCGCGCCGCCCAGTGTCTCGCGGTTCATCGATCAGTGTGGTGTGTGTCGCGCGTTGTTGTTCCGGGAGATCTTTTTTTTCTCCCCTCTCCCTCGAGTGGTTCTCTGGTCCGTCCCCGACGTTTATTACGAGTATACCGTCCTCGCGCCGTCATCTTACGCGGAACGTCGTCCAACGTCGTCTCGCCGGTCTCGCGCCTTTCCTTTCACGTTCCCCGTCAATTCGTGCGCGTGCATAAGTACGGGACGGGCGCCGGGCGAGCGGGGCCCATCGGGATCACGGGATAGAAAGATGCGACTAAGGATACGCTGGATACTTGTGCTTAGCACGGCTGCGGTGATCCTCGCGGGATGCGACGCCGCTACCGAGGTAAGTTTCCATCAATCTCTCCGAGTCGCGAGTCGTGACACGCGGCCACGATGCGGCACGACGGGCGGAAAGAGGGTGGAAGAGGAAGAGGAAGAGGAAGAGAAAGAGGCGGCTGGCTGTCTCTCTTCGCGTTTCGCGAGACGAGAGGGACGCGCGCTCTTCGTTTTTTCACGTCTTTCCTTCCATCCATGCATATATCAGCGACGTCGCGTAAGACACGCTCGTATACATACCTACGTATTGTACGACTAAAGGTAAAAGCACACGCCTGCCTTTCCCTCTGTAGCGTTAAGTGTTACGCCGCTATTGAGGCACTCTCGCATTCTTGGCGTCTCGTCGAGCCAGTGGTGTTCAAATCGAGGCCCCCTGAAGTGCCTGAACGCTTTCGCGTTACGATTCACTTCGCGGTCTCTCTTTCGCGCGGGATGCTCCCCTCCTTCTCGTCCGTGATTCTATTTTCAGAAAAAACTTTTCAAAATTCAAACGGTTAAACAAAACGGTCTCGACTTTCGCCGACTTAAAAGGGCATGCGCGCCTGTTTACCGTTCGAAAACAAAAACACTTTTTTTCGGAGCAACATCTGTCAAAGGAGCGCGCCGGATTGGAGAATGACACTCTCCTTCCTCCGTCTCTTCCTCTCCGTCCTCTGTCTCTCCGCGAATTCGAACTTTGGTTCCGGTATATATAATAATAAGCGGACCTTCACGCCGAGGGAGTCGCGCTAAAGATGGAGTTTATCTTCCCGATAGCGGCGTAACGAGGACGTCCGCGTTGTTAGCTTTGTTAATAGAAACTCTGGAAAGAATCGGAGCAAGTTTGGCGCGCGCAATCTTGGCAATTCGCTAACGAGAAAAAGTGGATTTTGAAATTAAGCGTTTGGACGCGCTCGATCTCGGAAGGAATAAACGAACCGCGACAGATGCCAATTTTACGTCGTATCTGTTTGTTTCTTGTTTATGTTTTTATCGTTAAAATTCCCGCGGCCGTTCGTTAATTAGTAAGCGAGAATTCTATATTGTAACTCGCGCCGTGCACGCTTTTTGCATTACGCGGAATAATGGCCGTTCTAATGACGGTGGCAGGGTAATTCGACGGCGGCAAATACGAGAGCAAAATATTTGTAACGTTCTGTGCAGCGCTGGGGGGTTTTTTTTACGATACGCGTTGACTAATGGCTATATATCGTAGCAATTTATAAAGGCACCCGCGGTATCGGTTGAACAAGATATTCGACCAATTTTATCGTCACGTCACGTTACGTTACGATACTTTACGCTCTCGCGTAAAAAGCATTTTCTCGAAAAAGAGGGAGGCAACAAAAATAAAAACGGAGCATCGCGTTTTAGATTTTATTGTCTGTGAAGTGAGGAGGGAGAAAGAGGGAGATCGATCCCGGAGCGCATCACTCGCGTATCGCAACGGAAAAACAGCTTTAGGGTAACCGGCGCGGACGGAGGGATCGAGAGCGCAAGGGCGTAACGTGCTGAATTTCGTGACCGCGAGGCAAAGTTCGTGTTACGATATTTGTCGGCTCGAACCTTCGATATTCCGACGTTTCGCCCGAGAATATTTAAAATCGCTTCTCGGTCGTCGAACAATTAAAACTACTAGAGAAATTCTCATATCTCAAATTACGTTCCCTTGAGGCGTCGAGAGCTTCTTTCTCCCGGTTCGGTCTCTCCGTCACGTTGAAAAAAATATTGTCTCGTGAAAAACGAGAGAAATTCGGCGCGAATACATTTCGGAGGAAAAGCAGCAGTCTCTCTCTCTCTCTCTCTCTCTCTCTCTCTCTCTCTCTCTCTCTCTCGAGCCGAATAACGAGCATAAATCCCGTACACCGCGCTTACACGGAGCGTAGTTACATTTTACAATTGCGAGAGGACCTTTAATGCAAGCGGCGGAAGAAGAGGAGGAGAAGAGAAGAGTCGCGTCCCGAAAGGCCGGCTGGTTTTAGCGGCCGATGAAATATCGCCGGTAATAATCTCGCTGTCTTCGTGCGGAAAATGCATACCTCGGTGGCGCGGGTCGCCTCGTCGCCACGCCGCTTAACTGTAAGAGGAGCTTATAAATATTCTCTCGTATCGCTGTCGCCGTCGCCGCCGTCGTCTCCGTCATGGGTCTTTAGTCGAGAAAAAGAGTCGTTTCATAATAGCGCGAGGTTCGTTATCGATGCGCTTCCGTCGAGTATCGTCCGCTTCATCAAGTTACCCGAAAATCGAAACTCTCTTATAGGTATCCCTCGTGAAATCTTTTCCCGTGCAATTGTTTCAAATTAACGTGACGCATTTATACGCGTCCAATATCGAATGCTACGATACGTTCGCGAAATCCTCTATTTGTTTTCCATGAATCTATGGATCGCGAGAATAGGTCGCCACGTATGTGTGCGCGCGCGTTAAATTGCTTCCCGGTCTCTCCCAACAAAGAAATGTCAATAGGTGACTGCGGGTTCGTTCCGTGAATCCCCGTTTCTTGTTATCGGAATCGGAGAATGAATATACGACGAGCAGACGTCGTACGATAAATAAAACTTGGCTCGGCGATTAAAACAACGATCAGCTGATGGTAGGTTTAATTTCGCACGGCGGCTTGCCGCGTATTATTTCAAGAAAAGCCGCAAGTCGCGTGAGCGAAAAATTCTTCTTGGAAATCTCGCTTTTTTTCGCCAGAAGCAGCACCGAATGTATGACGACAATTCACGAATGATGAACATTAATGGCCTTTTACGGCGACGTCTGATTCGTCCGTCGTTAGATGGTGTCTTGTGGCTGGTATATACTGTACGTATATACTGGTCGAGTTATGTACGCGCGCGCGTGTGTGTCTGTACGCGTGTGAAGAGAACGAGGGCACGTCTTTCGATACGACGCGACGCGACGGTGTGAACCGGTGTATGTACGGCTGATTGTAAGTGTTCGCTCCTTTCCTTCGTCGTATACCTATACGAGTCGATAATTGATAGACAGCAGTGACAACGACGTCGCGTCGTCGTCGTGGTCGACGGTCGATTTCGCTCTCCTCTGTTTCTCTCTCTCTCTCTCTCTCTCTCTCTCTCTCTCTCTCTCTCCTCTCTGCGAGGAAGAAATTAAGTTTGATTAATATCGTAACGCAAGTATGGAGACAGTAACGTCGGGAAATTGCGAGCAATTGAGCATCAAGTGGATTTTTGCGGTATCGATGACGCGAGCATTGGTCGCGCACATTTCGTTAATTATTCGTCCGTTCTAATCGGCTAATATATCGTAGAATACCAGGGCGATTAATATGCAACTTTGCTGGATGCCTATATTCATTTCGCCCGGCAACCTCCATGATCAAACCTGTTCCGTTTGCCGATGCGAGTAAATCGAGACGGATTCTATTTACCTCGGCGAACCATATTGTTCCCGCTTCCAATTATGGTATAAATTTTATGCAATTACGTTAATGCGTTTCGAGAGACGATACGGTTGCGACCGATATGCAATGAGGGAAGTAAACACATTTTCTAACTAATATACTTAATTACATTAAAACGTTTACGTTGAGGTAATTTTTATTCGCGATACGCTCATTTAAATATAAAATATTATTATCGGAGAAACTTTTTTTATTTTCGCCAGTTACCGTGTAACTGGCTATTTCGTCAAGTTTCTAGAGCGATTTAATAGGTTTAATTAATACTTGTGAACGCGCTATATCCTCTACCTCTATCACTCCCTTCCTCCGAGTATCCACGTAGTTGTGGGACAAGTTGTCGTTGGAGGGTGTCTCCTTATTTGGTCCGTTCGAGTACGTGAGGTGGAGTCTTAATTCGTGCAACTTCTCGATAAGATACATCCTGCAGTGAGCCAACCCCGAATCTCACCGAAGAATCGGTTTGTCTAATAATACACAAAGTTGAGTTATTCGCGGATGTGTTCTTAATGTATTGCAAAATAGCGTTTTAAAAGATAAGAAAATCGGAACTTGCTTATTAATGGAAATTATACCATAATATAGGTTTCTATACGAACAGAGAAAGGATGGAATTACGTTTGATCAAAATCGAGAAAGATCACCATAAGATTTTTCCTCCTCTGTAAGATTTATATCGAGAAATATCGAGCGAGATCTTTGAGATTCCGTACGACAAGGTAGTTATTAAATGATTTTCGCTTAACGATACGTTGGAAAAAGGATCGCAAGTAGGTCGACTTTATATCTGAAATAATCGCAGGGCTCGCGGCGGCACGCGACTATAACGGGGAGAAGAGAAGCTTCAGGAGGAAAGAGGTGGAGGAGGAAATATCGGGGTCAGACGGTAATTTTCGTATGAGATTCAAGTATTTTACGAGCGCCGCCCATTAAACGCCCACGAGCAAAGCTCTCCCGAGAAATCTGCACTTTTTTTCCTCTCGGACTATATATTCCACACAAGTTCCCCGTGAATATGCATTCTAATAAGCATTCGCATAATGGTTTCCCTTTATGGATTTTCTTCAACGCGCGATATGTGTACTTGGAATTTAACTATCGGTCCAGTCTTGTTCAATATTTCCATTATATTCCGACTCTCGCGAGTAGCATCACGATTCATATAATATCATATCAGCGTGTTCACCGCGCATGCTGATAGAATATTGTATAGGTAATATTATATGTATATATGAAATGAATAAACGAAGATAATAAAAAGTAAATAGACGGTAAAGCAGCTTCTCAATAACGGGACATCGAACGAGAGAATCCGTACGATACGTGGAGAGGGAGGATAAACCTTCGGGATCCTTTCTACATCCTCGTTATAGTGTATCCCATCGCGCTTCGTCTCACTTCGAGTCTCCGCGTCTCGTCGAGTTCCTTTGAGATAAACTCGTCATCGTCGTCGTCGTCGTCGTGGTAACGATACCGTGTTACGTGTGCGTGATCGAAATGATTTTCTGTAAAAAGTAATTTTATATATTGCAACGCGAGCGTTTCTCCACTTTGAAAATATATGTATGTCGACCGAGACCATCGCGCCGGTAAAGGCGAGCCACATCAAAGGCAGTTTAGGTAAAGGGCGTTATCGGATACTTACTTAAGAATTAATGTAACCGTAGTGCGCGCCACTATGTACGCAACGCACACGAGTGCGCGACGAGTGCAACGATCGAACGACGTAATTGCAGCGATGAAAATTTACATTATATGAGTACATAAATGGAAAAGCTAAATTATACCTCGTATAACAAATTAATGACATAATAATTAGTAATTGCCAAGTTAATTAAAACCACCTCGCCCTTTTTCCCTATTTTGTATAAAACGAATTATTGAATAATGTGTGTGATGATAACTGCGTTTCATATTACATTTGTATATACACGCGTGCACGTGCACGCACGCACGCACGCACGCACGCACGCACGCACGCACGCACG
>NW_017257246.1:183495-188524 GCF_001594055.1 Mycetomoellerius zeteki | reverse complement strand
CTTTTGATGGTACGATTTAGGAAACTTGACGAATTTTGTAAAAATATCGATTTAATCTTTACAATGGTTGCAAATATGTATGTACAGTGAATGTAAAATATACTCTACAATAAATCTTCTTTTATAAAAATACAAAAATTTATAATAAAATTGGATGATACAATATAATAAAATTGTTATCAGCTACATAAGTTGATTAAAAATTAATATCAGATGTACCTGATTTTTCAAAACGCCGCTAACGTCCATAAAACAAGGTGTAGGCTATTATATTTTTGTCTATGTTACTCATTTCTCATATATTTTATATTATTGTTACTAAATATTGCCTATATTAACTAATAATATAAAATATTGATAAGGTACGATTTAGGCGACCAGTACGCATTCGGCAACTCTCCCCTATATAATTTTACCAATATCTATGCGTTTTTGCGGCATCTAATAGATTTGTATTTTGATGGCTCGTCATATTTCTAGCATATAATTTTAGAAGCTTGAGAGCTAGCTTTTGTGACAAAAGGCCTCAGGTTCATTGTCCTCGGACGAGGACGAGTCATTTTCTTCGTGAACCTTACTCCGTTCTTGCCGTCATACTTTAATCTGCGGTTCCTGAAAGCTCCTTCTGCTCTCTGTAAGGTCGGACTTTCGTGGATCTCGCTCGTTTCTTACACACACACAAACAAACACACACACAGGTAGGGATTGCCACACTCCACATCGCTTGAATTCGCAGTCTAAAAGTCGCCGGTAGTACCAGGAACCCTTCTACAATCCACCCCCTACCGTCTTGGAAAAGGTGGCTGCAGGCGCGCGAGCGTCTCGTGGAAATTGGCTCGTTACTCTTCAGTTTTCGCAGGCTTCCGAGCTTCTCCGGGCCCAAAAAAACTTTCATCCATCTTGCTCATGCTGTCGCACGGGCGACAAGCTTCCTTCCTGTATGTTTTTTCAGCTTTTCTTTTTCCGAGTTTTCGAGCTTTCCACAACGCGCGCGCATTCCTTACTTTCCGAGCTTGCAATTCCTCTTCGCAACGGGATGACGTTCGAGGGCTATGACCCGTATTATGAAGAATTTACCTTAAGCATAATATATTTATACTCTCTCTTTTTCTCTTGGAAAAGAAGCTTCTGAATAATCCATCTAAATTATATAGGATTACTCTTAAACGCTAATTACGTATATGATTTTTACGCTTGGTTAAACTTCGTTTTTCGATGAAGCAGTGACCGAAACAACTCGGTCAATTTTGGGAATTCTGAACGCGATGCCACGATGGCAAATAAAACAATTACTTACGCTGCTTTGATTTTAAATAATTTGCCCGAAACTAATGCAACGTGTGCTCAGACGCGCTTGCATATTTATGCGACGGATCTGACGGGCGCGATTTTGCATATCGCCGGGCTGCATATCATCGCGTTCCTTTATTCATTTATTGAGTCTGGTACAATGTACATCAAGGGGCGGCTTTAAGCGTTCTTTGAGGGATGTCGAGATGCGAAATTAATGAAATGACCGACGTTAAGATGGATTACTAAGACGCCGTTCGACTTGTCTTCTTGCGCCTATCCTTTCGTTCCTTGCGTTGTTTTTTCCATGTTAGACTTTAGAGAATGAGAAATTACATCAGAAAGTACATCACGTCGATAATAACCACTGCGTATAATAATAATTTGCGATACTGATATTGTACTGATTGCCTCTTTGTTTGGATATGGATATCATAACTTTTAAATTCACTCGATACTCTCTCATTTCTCTCGAGTCTCTTTCAAATTAGCTCTTTTGCAGTTACATATTCTCAAGCTAATGATCCAGCTTTTCGGAGATTAGCGGATTTCTCTGTCACGTTTTTCTTTTCTGCTGATTTATAAAACCAACTGATAAAATTTGAGGATATCGATATCCCCGTATTGCAGTCGACAGAATGTTCCAGGTATTTTCCACCGCGACTTCCACCCTATTCCACGGTGCCCTTTTTCGCTCCTATTTCATTTTTTCCTTTTATTTCGTGCACGTATCTCGCCGGTTGCCAACTCAGAGATATACCTTCGAGTTTATATACCTCTAATACACCAGGAAATTCCTCGTTATACAGGTACCGACTCGTCGTCGGTACCGGTATTATTATATCGGCAATAATTCCGATTCACGGAGCTTTTCTCTCGTTTATTCCATTTCAATTCAGTTTAGCTTGGTTTAGCTTCCTTTTCTCTCTCTCTCTCTCTCATTCTTCCATTATTTTCTTACTTCCTTCTTCCTTTCTGTTCGTCGACAGTCTGTCGCGCAGCACGACCGACAATTACTAGTATCTCTCTCCTTATGAAATCTAACCGCCTACGACCTTCCACTTCTAGATAAGGATAACTCGCCTCGGTGCACCAGGATTCTTCGGACTTTCTCGAGCGGAACAAAAACGGAGGAAGTGATTTTCGATTGCTTGGCATAACGCCGACAACTGTAAGGTTTCGATATCATTTCATTTCGCTAAATGTTGGTGGGTGGAGAACTAGATACGTTCATACGTGTAAAGTTGTATGGTGCGGTGCCAGGCGAGTTTTCTCGTCTGAGAATGCGATAACTTGTTTGTTCTTTATAACTAAAGTTATCGCTGATTAGATTACATACATGTTTGCCATTATGGATGTATAAGGCATGCACGCATTTGCGCATGCATATAAATATACTTGTCTCTTGCACGCCCGCGCCGGCCAGGATGAAACTTTTCTTCGTTGCTCCGAAAGTTGGCCAAATAATCGACGTTACGGTCTCGGTTTTTCTTCAAAGTGGATACACTCCTCGCTTTAAGAGGATGGTTCCGGGATGCGCAAATATGCTTACTAGACAACCAGGCGAAACTTAGAGTTTGCGAGTCGCATTGTTATTCCGCGCAATTCAAATAAGAATTGAAAACTGAACTGCCAAAGTACGCTCTTTCGCCAACTTCGCTATTGTAACGTAATTACGAAATGCTACCGGACAGACAGTAGCGTTGTCGTCGTAAACTTTTCTTCGTCAACAGAGGATGCTACGCTTTCTCCTTTGTCCAGTTAGCGGATCGTCCGTAAGATACTTTTAAATTACTTTGAACCTCGACAAACGCGCGATATTCGGATCTTAATTGTTATCGGTCGTGTGTGTATAATACAAACTATTTTTTACATAAACTTATTACATCGCGATTACACACACACACACACACACGCACGCACGCACGCACGCACGCACGCAGAGGGTGCTTTCCATCAAATGGAAAGCACCCATATATGCCACGGAAAGAAAAGATTAGTTGCCACAGCTAAAAATTAGGTATGGCAGCTAGATTCAGTAGTATTATATCATTATATGGATATCTAACGTCGTGTCTGCGAGGTCTAATTTCCATTAGCTGTGAGGCCTAAGTATTATCATTGTAACCAAGCATATATAGACTATCAATATGTCGATGTATTGATCATTGCAGCAAACGTTTTCTGTGTAGCAAACAATTTAGTAGCAAGTACAGTTTCAGCAAATCATATTTAGCTGTAGTATAGAGACAATTTTCTTTTATACGGACATATCCGCTAACTATGACAATTAACTTTATGTTGCTAAATAAATTGACTGTAACAGACATGCATATTTTGCTATCACGCCCTTATATTAGCTACAGCAGCAAATCCTTTGTATGTAGTAGCAGATTTTATAGCTATAGTATGGCTAATGCAATTTCAGCTAATCAGAATTAGCTGTGGCCAGAAACATTCTTTTCCCGTGTACCTGTATAGGTTGTCGATATACTATAGATATAGTATAGTATTTCTCTCGAGTTATCCATCCGACGAACTAGAAGAACGTTTGACGGTTTCAAGAAAACGAGGCTAATCGCCTTTCTCTTGGACGTGCTCCGTCCCGCAGCACAGCTTGGAACGTCCGATAAGTCTAGCCTCGAGAGAACATCCATGTTTGGTCCAGTCTACCCACCTCCATCCCTCCCCACGAACACTAGTGCACCCACTCGCGCCCACGCGTGGAAAGTCGCCGCGTTGCGTTGCGTAAATACATTACGTGCGTTCAACGCGCGCATACATGTGCACGGGCACGCGCGTGTTAGTGACCCTCAGAAAGGGAATCGAGGAGCGAGACAGCGCGCACTTCTAACGGTATCGTACCCAAGCTCTTTGAAAGCTACAGACGCCCGAATAATTAACGTTATATACGTGCATATACGAGTTGCTGCATACACGCGAGTGTTCGACTGCAAATTAAAGTAAGGCTATTGACGAAATTTCGTTTGGGAGTATTCAGAATTCATTTTCTCCATTTTATTTTATGGCCTTTTTTACTTGACATTATAACTATATAAGTTAAATCGATGCGGCTAATAATAATTAATGCGAGACCTCGCTATGACGCGAATTCATTAAAGTTGATGTAATGCAAATGATGACTAACTATAATGACTGTGCCTCAACCACTGATAAATAAGTGAACTGTGATCATCATCGAGCTATGCGCTCATCCATCTCTGTGGTTTCCACGCGGTGATTTCATGGATGTCCTTTGTCTCATTATAAAATAAAGAGCGTTTATAAATTTCTACTCGTTACTTGTATTTTACAAATATATTTACATGTAACAGTTATATATAATATGTCGATCGTAATAGTGCAGCGAGTCTAGCGGAAGAGATCCGATGGTTCGATACGTGGGTGAACCTTCTCGCTCCAACGGCCACACCTTGTCCAACTGGACACGCGAGAAGAGCTGCGCGCATTAATTAATTAAATTAAATGCATTCAAATGATTGAAGACAGATCGTTTTTATTACGTAGATATGTATACATTAAAATAATTGTAACTCGCTACAGATTTTAATTTTGCCGTTCTGGCGTTCTGCGTTTCCGTGGAGTCGGGAGCTATATAAAATATTTTGTTTTTAAATGGTAGAGAGCGCACACCATGGATGCCGGGGTGCACCCTCGGCGCGATTTTAAGCGCGCACAATATGTTTTGACGAGAGATTAACGAGACTGTCTCCCGCAC
>NW_017257246.1:180452-183477 GCF_001594055.1 Mycetomoellerius zeteki | reverse complement strand
ACACGAATACTCTCCGGCTTTCCACTTCCTCCATTTCTCTCATCATCCCGCGCGTCGTCGTGCCCTTTCCTCCCATTTCTCTCTTTAACTTTTGCCCGCTTCTCCATATTCCATTCCGGAGAGTTTCCGTTTCTCTACGACCTTTCCCCTTTGTCACGTACACCCACGGATATAATTAATTTCAGTGTATCTGGAGCGGGGAGGACGGCTGGGCGGGCGGGTGAGTCAGGATGCGTATTGTTCCTTGACTCTTTCATCCTTTGTGCCCTTTGACAAGATCCTCGAGAATCAACGATTCTAGAACTGAGAGGCGAAACGAATGTACGAGTCGAGAGGACCATACCGAGAAGTCGTGCCGATTACCGTTCGCGCCGCTTATCGTGCGGAATTGCGTTTTATTGAGTCGTCTCTTCTTCTTCTCAAATCTCGACATGTTTCTTGTGTCCGCTCTTGCTGCAGTTACGGCGCTCTACGCGCGAGAAACTCTCGCGATGAAGTCGCCAAGAACTGTCGTAACGTCATTTAACAGCCAACGTGAACTTACCGAGTGGGGCTCATCGCGGGCGTTTCTTCTAATTCCGTCGCTTAATGTATCCTCCTTGCTTCGCTACGCTATGTCAAACTTCCATTAAAAAAAATGGTAATGGATCGAGGCGTAACGTGAAATAGTCCAAGATACTTGCGAACGGAATCGCTTAACGCGGTCGTGGAGGCGGCGCGGGCGGTAGGCTTCATGAATTATGCCGTTATGCGATGTCGTATACTCGTATAGTCATCTGTCGCGTCTCGTAATATCGCGCTTATTTTATTCCACGGTCCGTCAGTCTGCGTAAGTGCTTTTCCCGGTACTTGAACGATTCCTCTCTCTTTATTCGCCATCACTTTCTCTATTTCTTGTTCTATGTATATTTTATTATTACTCAAGGCTATTATGCGAGAAAAGTTTTCCAGACGACGTCGCGCCATTAAACGAAGCATGAATTTTCGAAAATGCGAGTTCCTAGTTCTTTTACATGCTGTATGTATGGTTCGTGCAAGCTCCTGATTTGTGCAGGGATCTTGGGAAGCGATCTTACCACGATCTTATGTATGTAAAGCTCGTGCTTGCGCGAGGACCGAGGGCATGCCGAGTTTCCTGCTCGAATTTGCGACCCCGTTGAACGTGCGGAGATATTAACGCGAGATCTTCACACACACACACACACACACACACACACGAGGCTCCTGCGATCCAACGGAATTCTAAGCGGTCGATCCGTTTGTCTTATCTGTCCGTTTCTACCAATATACATAGTTTAATTTTAATCTCGGTTCAATTAACTATTTATTTTTTCTGATTTTGGGAATTAGAAAAAGATGAAGAGTAAGTTGAACCGAAATTAAAGTTAAATCTACTTGATAGAAATGGGCATTCGAGTAGAGATAAAATCATCCTCTTTAATTTTCTCTCTCTCTTTTTCTCTCTATCCGTTATCGCCACTCTTGTTCCATCTTGGTTGATTTTTTCAGCATTGAATTTATTTACTTGAATACATTCGGCCGTAACAGACCACTAATTCAGCGTGCACTGACTGGCACAACGGTCTCGTTCAAACGCAGTGCTGACCTTCGCGAAGTTAGCTGAGAAATCGATGCCTTTTTTCTCTCTCAGAGAAAACGAGTTTGTGCGGTAGCTTGTGCGAAGACATGTCTCGCGTTGATGTATTCTGCATATTTGCATTTTATATAATTTTACAACTTGTGAAAGTAGAGAATGCTTAACTGGATCATGAACGTAACTTTTGACGCCAAGTATTTTTTTCTGACGTCTTAGATCGCTCTTTGATCAATTTGAAATCATTTAAAGTTCTATTAGCGAAATTGAATCATTTAGAGAACATTGATATTCTATCAGTATCAAAAATTATTTATGTCTCAATCCTATAATAGCCTGACGCGAAATAAAATCGGTCGTGTGCCGGATGCTACGAATGAAATATTCTTGCAAATAGGATAATCCGAATGGAATGGATCGGGTGTAGATCTCGGTCGTATTTTTCGATATATTTCTACCGGAGAGAGAGGACTCAGTTTTTTGGTGTACCGATATTTGCATAACCCAATGCGCATCTTATTGACCAATCGTGTGGAAAAGTTTCCTTCGTTCATCCACGAGAGAATTCGCGATTATGTAATGGTATACCGTCGATAATGAACGGAATCCAGTAATTGTTGAGAATCGGATCGTGATTGAGCATTCGGGAAGAATCGCGAATCCCGCTGTCGCCCATTCATTTATCGAAGCCCCATTAAAGACACTTAACTTACGATGTGATATTCAAAATTGCTGCAAGAAGACAACGATTCGAGGACGTGCATTAATGATCTCGTAACTCTGTTGGCAAATTCGAGAAATTCACGAGTGTGTCGCTTCCGTAAAGGGAGAGAGAATGAGAGAAAAAGAGAGGCGGGGAGAGAGGGAGAGAAAAGTTTGTCCAACGTTTTCCGTTAAGTAACAAACAAAACGCTAAGGTTCCGAGCGACTTGGAAACTTTGGCGCACGAATCTGTACTTTGCACTCGCTTTGCTTCTTCGTTTCTCGCTGGAGGAGGATAATTAGGCGAAACGACGAGAGAAACGACGAAGGGCGGGACGGATACAAGACAAAATCGCTTCGCATATATTTTAACTTCAAAGAACGCGACACGACCAAGTAACAGCAAGGTGTAACAAGGCGGAAACTAGGTGGATCTTCGGGACTTTGCGGAATATCGCCGCGCAAATATTGTCGGAATAGTCGAAAAATCGGGAATGGAACGAGCAATGCCGGATTTGTGAAAACGTGTTTCGGTGCTCTCTCGAACTTGGGAAGGGATTACGTGAAAAATGCATGACACTACAATCGTTTTCGCGCGCGCACGAATGGATGAGGCCGGCGCTCTCCTCTTTTCGGGACCGCGTTCTTGTTTTCCCCATCCTGGTTTCCGCTTCACCGATCTGTGCGACAATTATCACGAGGGACGAGGAAATACGGTGGCGACGGAGG
>NW_017257246.1:161825-180423 GCF_001594055.1 Mycetomoellerius zeteki | reverse complement strand
GAGAGGTAGACGTGCAAAATGAATTCGTATAGTAAGGGTGTACGCCGGCGCCGTCGCCACCGCCACCGCCGAAGAGAGATATTGATAGAGCCGGTGCAGTTATTGGGAAAACGTGCCTCTCAATATTGCAGTCTATAATTGAACGCCATTGCCACGTCAACGGAAATAGAATAGAAATTGCTATGGAAATGGCTGCGCCGTGCAGCGCCGCCGCCCGCTCGTTCTTCTTCGATTAAGTGCGAGCGTGTTCGTGGCCAGGTCGGTTGCCGTCCTATTGGTCTATCCAAACTTGTGTAATTTTTATAATAATGTTAAAACGAAGCACAACGTATATATGCGGCGAAACTTTAAAAGATCATTTCTCAGCGCAGCCGTAAATAAAAAGTACAGTTTCCCGAAGCGCGTTTTCTTTTCGGCCTCGTAAGATTTTTAAAGCAATCTAGGCATTTCTTGTCTTTCTCTTTCAACTTCTTATCTATGTCTACATCTTACATCGTTCTCTTTCTTTCTGTTTTAGGTAAGTCAACATCCTTATACGGAAGGGAAATCGAATTTTCTCCATGGTATCCGAGCAGAAAGCGTGAGTAGCGGTCTTTGAAGGTCATGTTTGCTGTACGCCATTGCCGTAACAATATTTGACATGAAATTTAAACCGTTGTTTACGAATAAAAATTGTTGCTAACCGGCGATGCGAAATAAAATTTAACGACAGAACGTTACGATCCACCCCGAAAAATACATCGCGTCGGCTGATAGTGGTTGATCGGGGAAAATTCGCCGCTCGCGGATGAAAAACTGGCGTCGTAGCCATTGGCTGTAAACAAAACATGGAGATAATTCGTTTCGTCATCCGCGATCCAGACTACCGATATATCTCGCGATTTTTTACGGAGTACCATCGATCTGTAATACTATCGGTATAACAATGACATTCGTTCATACACTGATGCTTTTTTTTTTAAAGCGTAGAGAAACGATGCGAGATCAAATCGCACATATGTAACAGAAGTATAAAACGTTACAACTAAGTTATGTGTGTGATTTATTGTATCTTTCTACGAAACGAGAAATACATAAATATATATATGTATATGTGTGTGTGTGTGTGTGTGTGTGTGTGTGTGTGTGTGTATATACGACGAGAATCCTTTCGCGTGTCTCTGATGCTCTTAATGCACATTATTTTATTGGCATGGGTAACGAAATCATCTTACCGAGAATCTCCCTAACTTCTCGCTTTATTTCTCCCTTTCGTCCTCTTTCGGTCGTAAAATTGTTCCGCCAAAGTGGTCCACGACAGTTTATCGAACGATCGTAACTGCTTACCTCGGCTAGAGAATTTTCCATCGACGGGGGAGGACGCATATAGTGCTCGTCCACTCTCTTCGATACTTTACCGCGAGAGTCCACGCGATTATCGTTTTTCTCGGTCGAATAGACCAGTCAACCGTTAGTCGGATCCTTCCGTTTTACTCCAAGATCCTTCAAGAGGAAGGAAAATTCGAAATAAGCGCGAGAAAAACGCGGCCGGAATATGCAGCGTTCGAGAAAGGAAAATTTCCGCTTCGTGTTGCGCTACGACGACTTCGCCGAAGGAGACTAACGCGCAGAATTGAATTCGTTTTTTTGCGTCCTTCGAGAGATTTCGTTCCGTTCTCGGCACTCGAAGAGTAAGAGGATCTTTCGGGGAACTTCCTCGCTATTTTTCTTGCTTAATAGCGGCGCGTCATTTCCGCTAGGATGTTGAATCCCATAGCGAATACATCTTCGTTTATCTCGCACTTTAATTATAAATCTCGCTACCGTTTTTGCTAAACTTTTGCGCAAGATAATCGGATCGATAATTTAATATTGTCTGATATTGGCAAGATACATACTTTGCGATTATTAAAAAACAAATGTAAGAGAACAATACGATGAGAATCGCGAATGAAACCAGGTTGGCCGTGACAATATTCCCTTATTCCTTTATCTTCCACAAACGGTGCGACCTATTAATTCAAGCGACCGCGGGGTAAACGCCAATATCGAAGAATCTCTTCGTCGTGGTTCAAGCGGGTCGTGGAGACGCGGCAAATCGAATGCGCATTTATATTGTTCGTACGAGGTCGTGGAGTTGCCAGGAATTTCCCATTTTAATTTTGCGGATGATATCTTTAATTGACCTCGCTGCATTTTTCACCGCCATTAACCTGGACCTTCCACCATCAAAAATCAAATTCGCGATAGGTCAAAAATTTAGTGCTCTTTATTTGCTAATTATTAGCTAAAAAAAAAAAAAATTTTTTTGCTCCAGCGGTTTAGAGGGGAAAAAAAAAACAAATGGAGAGGGTCCAGGTTAAGATAAAGCTGGACCTCCCCATACTGAAAAAAATAGATCAGTGCTACAAAGAAATTAAGCACACACATATTTTTTTGCTTTTTATTTGCTCCAAGATAGCGTAAATAAAATTCGAAAATTTAATATTTAAAAAAAAATATCAATACCACACACAGCGCTGCGAGAACCTACGCGGTCCGCGTCGCGCTACTTCAAATCTCTTTTCTACCTCCACAGAATTATTTGCTTGAATATATTTGGTATCAGAGTAATCGTTGGGTCACGTACTATCAAAATATGACAAAATCCGATTTTTTTACTAACTGCAACGCGTGAGAAATCGAAGAGACGTGAACGTCTCCTCCCTGCAAATCAGCAAGCTGCGTATCAGTACCATCTTACATCGCTCGTGGAATGTCGTAAGAATTATTTGCTCCAATATTTTTGATAGCAAATTAATCCTGAGACTATATACTATCGAATTGTGCCAAAATCCGATTTATTTGCTAACTGTAAAGTACGGAAAACAGTCAAGCACGAGGCGCACGGGTCCTCTCGGCCAAACAGCGCGCTGCGTATCAGTGCTATCGTATATCTCTCGTAGAATGTCGTAAGAATTATTTGCTTGAATGTTTTTGGTGCCACAGTAATCTTTATACAATGCACTATCGAAACGTGCCTAAATTCGATTTATTTGCTAATTTTAAAGTGTGAAAAATAATGAGTTAATCGAAAACGTTCCGCGGCGAACTTTAAAGCAATCGTGCTCGACATACTGACTGTTATCCGCACTTTACAGTTAGCAAATAAATCGGATTTTGGTACGATTCGATAGTATACAGTCTCAGGATTAATTTGCTATCAAAAACATTGGAGCAAGTAATTCCTGGACGATAGAAATACAACTGAAAGTACGTCGCGGAGCGTCCTCGATTAACTCATCATTTTTAACACTTTAGAATTAGCAAATAAATCGAATTTTCAATAGTGCATTGTGTAAGGATTACTGTGGCACCGAAAACATTCGAGCAAATAATTCTTACGACATTCCACGAGCGATGTAAGATGGTACTGATACGCAGCGTGCTGATTTGCAGGGAGGAGACGTTCACGTCTCTTCGATTTCTCACGCGTTGCAATTAGCAAAAAAATCGAATTTTGTCATATTTTGATAGTACGTGACCCAACGATTATTCTGATACCAAATATATTCAAGCAAATAATTCTGTGGAGGTAGAAAAGAGACTTGAAGTAGCGCGACGCGGACCGCGTAGATTCTTTAAAAATATTAAATTTCCGAATTTTCTTTACGTTATCTTGGAGCAAATAAAAAGCAAAAAATATGTGTGCTTAATTTCTTTGTAGCACTGGATCTATTTTTTTCAGTATGGGGAAGTTCAGCTTTATCTTAACCTGGACCCTCTCCATTTGTTTTTTTCCCCTGTAAACCGCTGGAGCAAATTTTTTTTTTTTTTTTTAGCAAATAATTAGCAAATAAAGAGCACTAAATTTTTTGTCTATTGCGAATTTGATTTTCAATGGTGGGGGGTCCAAGCTAATGGGGATCTGCATTTCGCAATAATAATTTGCGTCGATGTCACGTACATTATGTTGATGAATGCGCGTAAATGTGTGTATGTAGGTACATGCATACAGGAGAGTGCAAAGTTTATCTCGATGCACCAAGTTTTTAGCGAAATCAGAAAGTGTCGCTTGCGAGATTTATGACTTGCCTTGTTGACGTCACTTAAGCTATTTTTGATAAAACAAATTGCAGGCAAATCGAAACAAATCGCAACGATTTATTGGTGGAAGAAAGTGTGTCGATTACGCTTGCGCAAAGTAAGTATCGTTGAACTTATATGTACGTGATTGAATCGTTATTATTAAATCTTGTAGATTGATAACGTTACTATCAACGATGTTGTTGACATTGAAATCTTTAGATTACAACAATATACATTCAATGTTATAGATCGTGATGGTAAAGTTAGCGGAGCGCTTTGCTTTCAATTTATAACCCGCTTTCCTACAGCTGAAACCAGCTTTGCTCGTTCGTTAATCGCGGGGTTCATTTAATTACGACGAAATGTTAAACTTGGACGTAATTGGGAGGACTGCGCCACTCGGACGGCGACGCTTCTCTCCCTGTTTGTTCTCTTCGTTGGGAATATTACACAGTTCAAGTCGCGTTTTACCTTTGGAGTTTGCGGGAATGTCGTCCCTCTTTCTCTCTACAGATTTAAAACGGAATTTTCAATCTCCGGAGATTTCTATAGAGATATAGACGTCTCAGAATATTTTATAAAAGATGCATTTTTACATGCTTTTTCTCTTCCTAGTGATTCACCACCATTTCAACTTGGTTGATGAACTGGTCGCTATTAAAAGTGATAAAAGATTTTTTATTCTCTATATCTCTATTTTCTTATACTTTTACTTTTTATACGTAGATATGATTTCTACGATTTCTAGATGCGTTATGAATTTTCCTAGATTTTAGGAAAATTAGATGTTTACATCTTCGAGCTGTTGATGACTATACTAACACATCTTTTTTCAGTACAGTCAATACGCAAGCGCATGAAAGCGCGCATTTTGCGGTATCCCATCGACGGAATATCTGCGATTCTAGGGTAGAAGGCATTCTCTCTCGGTATCACGTATGCGCATGATTGCATTCGATGGTCCGAGATATTCCGATATTAGAACGGCAATGAATTAATAAAGGACAATCCATCTATTAAATAAGAGAGACCTAATTTCTTTTTCTCCGAATATCTATTTAGCTTGCTATTTAGTTTTTCCATGGATTAACAATATTGCGATTCGCTTGTGCATCGAATATGAAGATGTCCTCGTTACGTGTTTCGTTAGCGAACAGCCGGCGGTTAATAGTCAACGCGCGACATACGAATTATCTGGAATCTAATCGATATGTTATCCAGAAAATACACTGCTTATTCGTGCGATGTATCGTGCCAAATCTTCATCTTCCCGCAAGCAATTCTACGATCCCTGTAGAAATTATTTGACAGAACGTATTGCACACCACACCACCACACACACACACACACACACACACACACACACACACACACACACACACACACACACACACACACACACACGCGTGACTGCGACTACTATTCAGAGAGTCTTGGCGGCACTATAGACCAGGCCTCACTAGGCTGGGCAATTTTCATTTAGACTTCCGGACTCGGCAGGAATTCCGCCGCCGTTGCCTCTGGAATTTATCGTAAACGGAAATATTTCCGAGACGGGATGCGAGGATATTAATTCCCAGGTGGCGTGTACTGTTAATGCATCCGCGAATGTCCTGTATGACGTAGTTGATTACCAATAACGTTTCGTTGCTATTAGTTGTATTTTATCTTGTGGTAATTAATATTACGAGTCGACATAATCCACTACACGCGACGCAATAAACGATTCACAGTATGTATGTGTACGTGCGTCATAACAATCAATGGGTAAATTATTTACGAAAACACTTGCGAATCTGTGCTGTACGGTCGACAATAATTTGATATCGACGTGGCGGGTTTAACAACGCCCACTAATTAAATTAAGGTGGTCGTTTGCGTGAGATAATGCGATACACTCAGAAACGAAATGTTTCAAACATTTCATGCTGGATGCTTTTAGAAAATTAAAAGTTTTTCAAGTATATATATATATATATATGTACACATATATAATATATATACACATATATAAATTGTGCACCGAAAGAAATTTGTTCAAGTCTGTTCCGATTTACTTTATATGAAATGAGATTTATCTTAGAAAAGTGTGAAAAGAGAGCAAGATAGATCGATTGCATTAGCATCCGAGTATCCTTCGTATACATTTGTGGCTTCCGTGCTCTATGCATAAGATGCATTTTTCATTTAGATTCGTATGCTTTTTCGTGGCATTCCGGCTAGTTGAATTTGGTGCATTCCGCGATTTTCTCGACGCGTAAAACGAATTGAAAAGCACAATTTTCCTGCGAGTGGAATTATCCGAAAGGCATTATCGATTTTGGAACATCCCCTTCGAGAGAGCGGCGAAAATTTTACTTCTATTCATGTATACATACATTCAATACGAAATGCGTCAATTGGCACACGCATACGATATTTTTTTTTCTCTGAAAAAATTCAATTTGCTCACCGTATGATTTCAGGTGCATAAAAAAATCGTCGTGAGTCTGTCACGACGCTAGAATTATTCCCGGTACGAGGATAAAAATTAAAATCTCACGGAAATGCTCGGCAAAATTGAATAAACGGTCGCGCGAGAATCGCGCGTTGAGGAAGAGTAGGTACAACTACGGCGATGACGACGACAACTATGATGGGCGACGAGCGACGAGGAGTAAGAGGGGCGATTAATTTTCTTGCTATCTACTCCACCTTTACTCCTCGACCTCCCGGGAGCTCCTTTTATACCTTCTCCCTTTTTCGTTTACTCTCCTTCGCGCAACGTCAACTCTCATTCTTTACATCCTGCTCTTTAAAACCGATAAACACATTTGCTCGGGACCTTCTTAGCCCGACGATTACCGGGAATGCGCGTCTACGTAATGCGATCACGGATTAAATTCAGCGGGAAAAGCCTGGTAATGGTCAAAGTGCACGTCTCCGTGGAAGTTTATTAATAACGATGTAAAGAACCGTGAACGTTTAGAGCGTTTGAATATTTATATATACAGATTTTTGTTATCTGTGACGTGATTTAAAATATGAGTCCAAGATCACAGTGAGTAATTCTCGACTTATCGTTATCAGCTTATCGTTTTATTACAAACATTGTAATCGTCGACTTGAGTCAGCGATTTTCTCCCGACTGTTCTATAACATTTAGAATTTTATCGACTGATTGATCATCATCTGTAATGCCATTAAGAGGATGGCATGTAAAGGTGCGAAGAAAACGAAAGGGAACGGTGCAAAAAGATCCATTAGTATCTGCGACAGAAGGGTCGTCTTTTACGATTATTTATTTTATTCTTTTCTATGCTTTCGTAGTTTTTGCTTAATAAAACTCAAATTTTATACGCTCGATCGATTGTTCGTTTACAATCGTTGCTCGAACAATTTCAACGAATAATTTTCGTGAACCGTATGGAGATTCGCACTCGTATCTTCTTTTTTCCTCGAAAGAAAATTCTCTCTGCTGGTCTTCGTAGAAAACAGAGGTCGAGAGTCGTTGCGATTCGATCGAAATTGAAAGATCGTGCGAGGTTATCGCTCTCTGGTTGTTCGTACGTTTTATTGCGTGTGTATGCTCGGTTCTGCGTTTGCCGCGCGAGAACTCCTCAACTTGGTTCGTGCGTTATGTTCCGACCACCCACTTATAGCCTTAAATATATTTACTTAGCACGGTCCAGCCCGTACCTGTCCACCAACACTCGAATACGCCCAACGCAGTATCCATATTCGCTGGAACGCTGCATCCCGTGGTCGCACACATACAGGCGCACGCAGATGGCTACTTATACTCGTACCTGAATACGGCTACATCTAGGTGGTACGTCTCTGGAGAGCCATCGGCCATCCGACATCTATGATCCGTTCAACGTCTCCTCGCGCACAGGAAGCACGCCATTTCAGTGACAATATCGCTACAATCCACATGGGACTGTGATTTTAAAATGTTCATTTGAACAAACGAACATCAGGAGTAATGTGACAATTCAACAGCGATTATGTATATATAATATATAAGTTTTCTCGACAGAATGTCAATCAAATTAATTACGTTATTTTTTATCTGCGTGATTTTCGTACATATATGCAATGGTTTTGCAAACGTGGACACAACTTTCCAGACGCGCCCCACAAACAGGTTCTCCTACGAAGCTTTTGTAAACGCAAGCGTCCGAAGTCTATCACAAACGCAGGATCCTTCGCCAGGCAAGCCCTTATGCGAGCATCTAGCTTGTTTTACGGTAGAGAGCAGCCTGCCTCCGCAAAGCTGTACGAAGTTACAGGCTCTACCTGCTACTCGCCGCCAAGCCTGTGAACCTTCTCAGAACCGGTCTTACTACACTACGATCGTTTCTCCGGTACAGTCTTATAGATCGTTCGTGAGCCCTGCTGTCGAAGAAGACGCCGCGCCGCACGCGTTTCTTCAGCAACTGAATCCAACCGTTTCGTGGAAACTTCGCCACAAAATCCAATCGGATAACTGGACAACCGGACGACTCGAACGATTTACGAGAAATGTTTTATGCAATTTATATCGCCCATCGTGATATCATTCTTACCATGGTAGAGAGAATTTTAAACAATATAATTCGAGGATTAGCCGAACTGTCTAGTACTCTACAGACGAATTCCGCGTAATCCGTTCGATAGGATTTAATGTTTTGCAGTAGATAATAACGATTTAGAGAAGTTCGTATTTGCGATAAGTTTATGACAATGTACAGAAGTCGAATGAAATGATCTTAAAATGATTCACAAAAAGATTTGACGATAAATATAGATATAGGAAACTTTTTATTATAATTTTATTAATTTTACGTACAAAGAAATAAACCACTCGTAATTGATGTAACACAAGTTTTTCATACATTTCACTTATAATGACAAAATTATTATAGAGTAGATTAATATAGACTTTTAGAAACACAAATAATTTAATTATCATAAATAATCTGAGCAAATTGACAGAATACAATGGATAGAATTTAAAAGAAAAAACTTATTGTCCTAGTTTTTAGCATGACAGGTTGAATTTCCCAACGAAATGAGCACTGAAGGCATAGCTTGGTGTTCAATGACCTTGCTTACTTATATTATACGTAAAATTTACGTATTAATAGTTCTAAGTTAAGAGTGCATACAAATAAATATTATGTATTACAGGAGATATGTAAAGATCTGAAAGATGATATAAATAACGAAATTACGATAATGACGTTGCCAATCTGCAATTGTAAAATCTTAGAACACGTACTACTGGAAGAGGAATAGGGCGCGCTGAACGTGAAGCTAACATTTGTGCGAGAGAGAAAGCTATAGAGTCCCAAATGTTGTTTGCAATGCGCGTGCGCAGCATCGTCGTCTGTGTGAATTGTACAGTTGGTTTAGTGTTTCTTACATATTCGTACATTACACAGATGTGTAAGAAACACTATACAACTGTACAATTCATACAGACGACGGTGCTGCGCATGCGCATTGCGAACATTTGGGATTCTCTATCTTTCTCTCTCGCACAGATGTTGGCTTCATTTCGGTATGCGGGCCAGCACAGGCAATTCCTCTTCCAGTAGTATACGTTCTAAGTCTAAAGTATTCAATCGTAAATATTTATGTAACACAATATTGCATAATATGTAGGGGAAGGTGATGTACCTTTGACTAATTTTGACATTTTTTCTTGTGCAAGTTGTATTTTGATGTCTAAAAATTCAAAAAAATTCTAAAATATTCTTTGAAGTGTTGACACTAACATATATATTTTTTATGCATTTAAATTGTTATTTTATATACATCTGGGGAGTGTTGTAACTTTTAACCAATGTATAAAATGTGTGTGTATAAAGATAAGATATTCAACAAAAGTTTAATTTTATTTGTATTTTTATATTTTTAACGTCTTTTTACACTACATATTGTATATAACTTTATACATAAAATAAATAAAAATAAACTTTAACCATACAAAGATGCGATTTTCGTTTTTGCACGAAATGATTGAATCTGGTAAAAATAGTGTCCTTTGTTTATTTCATTCAAAATCGCGTCTAATGAGCATAATTTTATTAATATTGGACATAAGATAGCTAAACTAAATGATTATCCGACATACTGGTCAAAGGTACGCTATCAGTTACTAGTTAAAGGTTGCTCACTTTCTATTTGTTATTACTTTTATAAATTATGGGTTAAGATTGACAGTATTAAGTTTTAAATAATTTTTTCTGAATATCTATTTAACATTTTAATTCCAACACAAGACAGAATATATATACAACATTTTATGAGATTAAAAAGCGTCTTGAAATTACTTCATTCGCTTGAACGCTTGAACGCTTGAAAACAATAAATGATTTTTCATAGGAATATAATTTTCTTCATTATTATAATTATAAGTTATAAAACACCTCTGGTACTTATACTACAAATTATGTACTATACATATTTTTACTTTTACAAATATCCAATAGATTTTTTATAAATTCAAATGGTTAAAGGTACAACCGGTCAAAGGAACACGTGCATGTTCTCTTATACAAATATACGAAAGTATGCGAACCATAGTATACTGTTTTTATATGAATATGCAAAGATGATGATAAGGTAAAGATAAGAGGAAACTGACTATAACATAATTTGTCAATTATTATATGGTATACTGTAATCAAAAAAGGTGTGTACGTGTGTATATATATATATATATATAATTGTACATACATATAAAAAAGTTCTTGCTACGTTTATTATTCTACTGTTTTTTGTTACATTTTTGGCGCTTTTAAAATATTTTGTTTTTAGCGAACGGCTTTAGATACATCACATCAAGTTGCAGACGCTTGCAAATCATATGTTCACGTGCATGCATACATACGTACATTTAACGCATATGCCACGTGTGTCTCTAATGCATCGTACGAGTCTTGGAGATATTCGATTAATGCAGCGAAACTGGCGAAACCTCGCTGAATGCGAATTCCTGCGAATTCCCGCGACGGGTTTCGCACAGTATTGTTAACTAGGTATCGAATAGAATGGAAAGGTGATTCAAGTCGTTGAATAACATATGAGCCTCGGTGCCGTGCCTTAAAATGGCAATCGATACCTTACTTTACGTTTAACACATTAATGATGATATGTCGATACGCCCGCCGCATTATATATACAATAAATTTTTGATTCACTCACTTAACACCCCCGTTGAATTTTAGGGGGAATGCAGCACTTGCAGCAGCAGAGTAACATACAAAAGCTTGCGACTAAAGCGTATTACGTCTAGCGGAGAAGATATCCGATTAGCAGAGCCAGCGAACTGAACCGCGCAAAACCTTGTTGAAACTCTCCTCCCGCGTTGATCTTTCGGTATCTTACGTACGTGTGCAGGCGGCGCGCCTACGTAAATATTTACATCCCTACGGCGAAGTCTCTCGTTGCCGTTAAGATTTTCGTGTGCCAGCAAGAAATCGCAAAATTATACGGTGGGTTTATAATAGTCGTGCGTCTTACATTTGACGCGCGCGCGCGTTAGCTTGAAATACGCATAAGAGTCCAATTGCTATGCAAATCCTTCTGCGACAAAGTGTCTCTTTTCTCTTGCAAAACCTTGGTGTAAGTTCGCACCAATTAGGACGAAGTTGCGAACGGTACATTATGTCGCTTTTGAAACGCGTTTGGAGAGATAGATTAAATTCGCCGTATAATTGGCGAATATAGACTGCAGTAGTCGGTAGCCATGCCTTCTTTCTTTCTTTCTTTCTTTCTTTCTTTCTTTCTTTCTTCTGGCATAAGCCACGCCGTGATTTTCTCTCTTTTTCGTTACAGGTATACTAAATCGAGTTGACCTCTTGAACTTGGTAACTTTGTTGGGAGTTTACTCGAATTAGCCGTAACCGCCACGGCAAGACTTCCTCTTCGAGTGTACGATTTCTTCGCCGCATTGTATTTAATTTCCTGTCGACCAGCGTCGCTCAGCGTCTTTCTGCATAGCGAAAAAAGAGAGAAGGGGAACTGAAGAGAGCGTAAATATGACCACTATAATAGTGTAAGAAATGTATTTAATTTCCTGTTTAGCCACGTGACATTCTGCAACATTTCCTTGCAACACTCCTCTCGAGGATGTCTCATCTAAAATCAGTCCGCGGTCGCTTCTTCTCGACGGATCGAATATTCGACGAGATATTTGTGTACATGCAAATTGCCCTTTTCCTCAGCTACCGAAGAGAGTCTTGAGAAGCAAGCAAAAGCGGGCGACATTGTTAATTCGAGATTCGCTTGTTATCTTCCGAAAGAGAAATCGGTGCTATCGAGAGTTCGGTCACCTTTGACTCTCACGCGATAGAGGTAACGTAGTTTATTCGCACGATAGCGCGTCGATGACATTTTGCAAAATTTTACCGAGTTGTTTGTCAGTCCGTTGCACCATTATTATTAATACACTGATATTATGATATTACGCACACGCACACGCACGTAATAATCTTGCGTTTGAAAATCGGAGTATTGCGTTTCAAAGCCGCGCGTATGTGTCTCGATGACACATTTGTACGATATACAATATGTGCACGCGGTACGTATGGCTATGCATAATTACGAAATGCGACACGGTGATTTAATTAATTCGCATAACATTCGCGCATACAAAGTTTCTAAGATGCTTACGCGCGAGCGGACGCGCATGCGTGTATACTGCTGTTACCTATATATAATATGTGCATTTCCGGGAGAGACGGTACAGTGCAACGAATATACGTTGCTTACAAGACAATTTCAAACGGCGCGGCGTTTCAAACTCCTTAAACAATAAACATACACGATGTTTCGAACGATATTTAATTTACCTGTTAATACTCCAATATAATCTATTTTCTCGAACTATCGACGATATTCAACAGGATATTCACGAAGCTCCGTCATGAGCGGTTTTATTTTATTTTATGAAAGATAAGTACTTGCAAATTCATGCAAATAAATACGCGAGACGTATTATTTCCGAAGTGACCGATTTATCGTTATTGTATGTTTGGCGGGGTAAAAAGTCGAAGGGTGGGGATGGCGTTTTAGATTTTTCAATCGGGCCGCGATACTTTTGTTCCCCTTTTTCGCGCTCACATAGAGGTATGATCGCGTGCGCACGGACGATCCATTCCGCGGACGAATTTCATCGCAGCTTTCAGTCGACCGTGGCTATGGATCATTTTTTTCTATTTCGCCGCTCGTTGCATTCTTCTCCTGTGCGCAATATCATGCTCGTATTCGCCAAACGGCCGGCTGCATCCGTCAGATAAGCCACGTGTACTCGTATCGACATTCGTAAGTGACGGTTCGCGACGTCTATCGTTGGCGAACAAATGACGCGCCGTGGAAATAATTAATGAAAAACGAATGAGGACTTTTCCCAAAAATTTGGCGGCTGAAAAGAATTCTCCAGTCATTTGCATATATATTGTGCCGATAAAGACCGAGGAGCCACATATCGTCCGCCGGGGGGGCTTAAAAGTTATTGACTAACCGACGGGATTCTTTATATCTTATGTATCGCCGATGGACAGTCGGACCAAAACCGCTGATTAATGCATCGTAATTGCGCCCGAATCGTGGTAAACAATTGGCTATAATTGTAAAATAAATCGATAATGTCGACCACTCGCCGGGTGCAAACTCGGATTTAGACGGCGGACGCAACGTACAGAGACACGATTTAATGCCATAGTCATTTACAAACCGCTTGTATCATTTCCAAAGAGAATATCGTCGATAACGCGTATGTTACGAACAGGCTCAGTTATAATTACTATTGATTAATACATTGTGCGCGTTTCTCCGTATAATTATGAGTCACAACGGTAGCGAGCGCTTTGCATACGAAATTGCGGGGATTCTTTTACTCAGTCTCAACTTTGAATATTTAAAAGACCTTGCGCTTCTACATGGTAAGAAAATTAAAAATGGTAAAGTAAAAAAATGATACGAGTACATATTAATTACGCTAGTATTATTAATGTTATGCGTGTTATTTGCGAATCGTGATTAAACGCGAAGCAGCGTATGTATTTTTGGTATGTGACGCTCGAAGGGAGCTCCAGCCGCGGTAATTATTTATTCAACTGATTTGACAGTAACAGAATATGCGCGTACTCGCGCATGTGCATTCATAAACCGAGGGTGCATATAGGGGTGGTGGATAATACGGGTCGCTTTGACGTGAAATTTGCTCGTTGGAAGTTGATGACAGTCTGAACAGACGGTAGCAACGGCCGCGATTGTTTACGACTTCACGATTAAAGCAAAAGACTTTTGTATTGCTCCTGAATGAAATCATGAGACACTCGCTGAACAAAAGTTCGAGAGATAAAACGTTGAGATTACGTGATGCAAGATCCAATCTTCGAGTCTTACTTTGACAAAACGAATTAGTAACTCAGTAATCAATTTATCTAAGAAATAAACAGATAATGAACAACTATGATGAAATGAAATATATTAAATATATATATATATATATATAGTCCTTCTACAATATGTATTTATATGTTTTTATTACATTGTACATACTTTTATTTCTTATAGAACAATAAGTTTCGAAAATCGATTTGTAGTTCTTTTGTTTCCCGACGTAATATGCAGTGGTGCATTTCGTATGTACAAAATTAAATCGTTATGACACCGGTGGAAATGAAATAATTAAATCTGCTCGGTATCCACCGTGGGACGTACGGGTGTGTAGCCATATGTATTTTATAAGGGTACCACAGAAACGATACGAGCGTAAATATTATGCGCGGGGATGCTATAGAGCCTCTGGTAATAAAACAGAACGTGTAGAATAGCAATGCGGGGACATTTGCATGCACGAAAAATAGAATATTAAACGTATCTGCATTTGTTGCCAGTCGGCTACAACACGCGCAACTATTGTATTAACTATTTCCATTTTCTTGTAACTGAAATTTTATCGATTTTAATTTTACGGTCGAAGCACCACATTCGTACGACGTAAGCTTTCTGTTGTGACCTCTTTGGAAATCTCGTATACAACCCGCTCCCACGTATATCGGCTTTATTAAATCTCGCCTTCTATTAAATCTCGAATTCTCATTTCCATCTTTATTTATTGTTGTATTATAGCCGTCGCATCGGTGCGCTGTAAAAGTTATTCGGTTGATCCGATAGTGTTGCGCGTAATAAAATCTAAAATACAGGCGAGATAAGCAAGACCAGAGAGGCAGAATTTTTTTCCGCGTGTTGGCAGAATAGCATAAACGAGACGTGAAAAAGCTTTGCAGCTAAACATCGAAACAGAACGAAAAAGTTGCGGTGCTGTCGTCATGAGGCACGAATGGATCGGTTTCATCGTAAAGAATCAACATAAAGAAAGAACGGGGCTCGGCTTAATTAGGGTAATTAAAGTAATTAAGATTCGACCAATTAATGTATATGTGCGCGTAGATACGTACACCCGCATAACTACGTTTAAGATCCTCACACGTAGCGTGCGATGCGTGTAACGGAAAATTTGAGCCTTAAGCCTTTGCAGCACACACACAACTCAGCTTTATATATTTATATTATGTTTTCTCGATCGCTAAAATGTATAAATAGGGGGATTGTGTTCTCTCTTCTTTTTCTTACGTCGCAAGAAATCAAACATCTCGCGAGACGCGTAGCTCGTGCTTCATTGCGAATCAGCTTCCGCCGCAGGAATATCGCGGATGCATATACATATATGTATACTCTCGGCGATGTAGTTGCTATTCTATGCACAGCAGGATACTGGTTTTTCTTTTTTTCTTTTTTTTTTTACGAAAGGGTAAACCCTTGCCGCGCAGCGAGCGCGGTTTGGCTCGACGCGGCGAGCCGTTGAATCGAGCGCGAAACATCGATTCTCAATTTGGCAGTGAGCAGAAAAGCGGAAAGAGCGTCTCCTCTCTTCTTCGACCCCGCCTCATTTCTTCCTACCACTCCCATACCGATCCCCCTCGTTCATTTCTTCTTCCCTGTCCATCGATTTGAACGTCACTCAGCCATGACATGGCTTTACTCGCTTACTCACGGGAAAGGTTTTCTACATCTTCCTTCTACGATTCTCTCTACCTGCACGATTCCACGATCTCTTCTGCTACATTGTTTTCCATTTTAGGTCTCTTTTTTCGTGCGCAGTCCCTCCGCCATTGTATATGCATTTGATGGAATACGAGATGTAAGATTTTTCCATCGCGTCATATGTAAGAGAATCGCATAGGATATAACGACAAAAGAATGGAAAGTTTATGGCTTTATAGGAAATTTATTTCGAGATTATTCACTCTCCTAATAATTCGCAATTCTAATAATTAAGCAATCTCTCAATTGGGCGTTGCACTACTAATTGGCTAATTAACGCCAACCTGCAACCCGCAGCGAATTGGTCGATCGAGACTAATCTTGCGGTGAAATGTTCGATCCCGCCACCTGCTTGTGCGTATTGGTCTCGTATAGAGAAATGAAATATCTGAAATATTAGGAATATTTCAGAAATTCGATAATTAAAGTAAGAAATTATTTACAATAGATAACTTCGTTTTACTTTATTACGTCGAATTTAATTTCGAGAAATTTGTGTTTCGTCAAACGATTCTTGCAACAACTGTGTTCTCCGTTATTTCGAACATTTTGATTCATGCGAAAGCATGTGAGAAACACACGTGGTACTTATCGTCGACGAAGTTGCAGCAATAACTTTACGAACGCGTGCTTCCGGTACTTTCGTACTCTTTGAGTTTAGAATCCTGCCGTGTACCGTAGGCGCAACGCGAGCAATCAACGATTCCGGCGACTGATCGGCAATTGGGAAATTGCAGGAATTAGATCCGATGACGTCAGCCAATCAGAGGACATTACCGTGATTGGACATTTAAAGTTGCCCGAAAGGAAGGTCACTTTCGTGCTCGTACAGCGCACATTTGGCGAAATGTCCTACACATAGTACGTGACGATGCGTAGTCGTTGATGTGCGGCTCTTAAATCGACCCTTTCAAATAATTTTCAATATTATCGCATACGATGACATGTACATTATTCAATCATATAAGGGAGACCGGGGTCAATAAACTATAGGGGTAAGTAGAATAATCGAGGCTACGCTACAAATAAATCGCGCGAGACACGCGTAAACCCGTCTGAGCACGCAGCATCGCCTGCCGCTCAGTCTACTGTAACATCTCGTTACCAACACATCTATGATAGAAGTTTACGCTACAATTTTAATAAATCGTACATCTAAGTAAAACATTTTTATTTTTAAAGTTTTTGTTTTACGATCGTATATAATTGTCTGAGATATATTATTTCCATTTAGATAGTAAGCGTAGTTCTTACTTAATAAAGTCCAATAGATTTTTTTTGTTTATCTGCCTTTGTTAATGTTTTTAAAAAATGAACGGATGGGGCTAGTAGGCTAACCACAATACGGGGCTATACACAGAGAGAAAAATGTTTGGTATTTGTAACTATAATTATATATTACTATAATTATGATTATTACTGTTATAATAATAACAGTAACTATATAATAGTTTTATATTTTGGGTCAACCATAAAAAATATGGTTGTCTCAAAATATAACTATAAAATTATAGTCACTTGAACCAATTTTTATGGTAATTTCAACTATTTTATGGTTACAACTATAATTATAGTCATTTTAGGTTGCCAATTATAACATTTGTTGCTGGAACTATATATATAGTTACTGTTATTATTATTATAGTAGTAATAATCATAATTATAGTAATATATAATTATAGTTACAAATACCAAACATTTTTCTCTCTGTGTACTATCCCCGGTCTCCCCCCTACTTATATTATATCGTTAACTCAATATGTTGAACGTAAGATTATTCAATGCGAAAATATTCGTCATTATTACATTATATCATTTGTAAATTGTCGAGTCGAGCGGCGATCCAGATGATAGATACGAAATCTTTTTTTTTTTTTAGACAGTTATATTGCATCGTCTGCAATGCGGAAATTTATCGCACACGGAAAATAAAGATATAATTTACATAACACTAAAAATATTTGGTTGTGAGCAATATAGAAACATCATCCTAGTTATTTTTATGTGATAAGAATGTGTATGGTTGATACGATTTATTTACTTTAATGTGTCATATCAATATAGTTAGGCGCGATCTGGTTGTGATAACCAAAACTTGGTTGGGGGATCATTTACTATGGATAAGTTATACATATATTCGTATAGTTGCGTCAATCGTGACATTATAAAGCATGATGTAATAAGAATTAAATTATTAATAAGAATTAATTTCACGTCTATTAAGCTGGCACAGCCACTTCAGCACAATCAAACGCGACCTATATCACATTTTTTTGCTATTTTTTTGCTAATTTTTTGCTCTATTCTCGATTTTTTTGCTCATTGTTTCAGTCGAAAAATTCGACCAAGAGTGTCGCTGTGCTGGCCGCGTACAAGAGTAAAGTACCTTAAAGCAATTAATTGCTCGGCTCATTTTGGTGTCAAAATGTTTCTAGATTTAATTGCTCTAAGAATATCGCAAATC
>NW_017257246.1:156367-161054 GCF_001594055.1 Mycetomoellerius zeteki | reverse complement strand
CATATATCCCACCCCTATGAGATATGAGGCAAAAATACAAGGTTTCAAAAAGTTTATTTTTTAATATAAAAAATAAATATTTCGGATTTCTAATATTTTTTTCATAGTAGTAGACAGTACAAAGTTTTTACTGATATAGTTCGTTTACTATAAACATAGTAAATAATACTTAATAAATTAAGTTTTTGATAGGTGCGGCGTATATCCGGAGTTACCCTAAGTTATAATTTCAAAAAACAAAAGCGACTCACCACGCTTTATAATTAAAAATATGTATATGTGAAATGCTTTCATTGCTGCAACATAACCTAACCTAACCATTGTACTATGGTTCAAGCAATCACATAAATATATTTTACTCCATATTTTACTATTTAATCTGGTTGGCATCACCAGATTTCTGTGTAGACCAACCATACTGTTTTTTCCGTGTAGAATTACCTACGCGTCACGAGCGCAAGTTTGCCTTATTTATCGCTATCCATGATCAACGAGAGCTTTATAAGCTGGCAGGACCAAATCAGCAGAATCAAATCGGACCTACCGATAATTTTTAGTACCCATTTTGTACTAAATTGTACCATCAATAATAATTTTGTACTGTGTCATTTCGAAGAAAATCGTGGTGCTGCTAGCTTAATATTAAGCTGGCAGGACCAATTAAAAAAAAAAGAAAAAAATAAAAATAATATCAGAAATCAATAGGATTGAATTTGTACTATTTTGTACTACCAAAAACAATTGTATATCATGTGTTATTTCCAAGAAAACAGTGGCGCTGCTAGTCTAACATTTAAGCGCGCGCGCGCTGGCAGGACCATTAAAAAAATAAAACCAGGGCAAAATTTAACACAACTGAATTTGTACTAATTTGTACCATTGAAAATAAGTTAATATTTTACATGTTTTCTCTTTAAAATGACTTTATTAGTGTATACTTACAATGTATATGTTAGTGACCTCAATATAACAAAGGTGCAAACCAAGCTTAATTTATTGCATGATAAAAATTTTGTTTTTAAGTCGACTGTCACGTAAGTGATCTAACGATGGCTAGCAGATTAAAAACAATCGTACAGTTTATGTATCCGATACAAGTTATATATATTATAACTATTACAAAATAAAATAATTAATAAAGCAGACTTACCGATGTGAATCTGGTGCCCAACTTCATCAAAAATAAAAATTAACATCATAGCGCGTTAGTACTTCGTTTGCATCTGTTTGTACCTCCCTTATTTTCATTTGTACCTCAAAGGGTTCGGAGATACAGCGCTTTTCAATTTTTGCGCAAATCCCCATGAAACGAACTTAGTCAATTTAAAAGATATCGAAATGGGACCGACGGCATTCGAAAGAGAATATTTTGTACCTATTTGTACCTCTCTTACTTTCGTTTGTATCTCAAAGGGTTCGGAGATACAGCGCTTTTCAATTTTTGCGCAACCTCTATATAGCGAACCTAGTATCTTCGAACCCTTTGAGGTACAAACGAAAATAAAAGAGGTACAAATAGGTACAAAATATTCTCTTTTGAATGCCGTCGGTCCCATTTCGATATCTTTTAAATTGACTAAGTTCGTTATATGGGGGTTGCGCAAAAATTGAAAAGCACTGTATCTGCGAACCCTTTGAGGTACAAACGAAAGTAAGAGAGGTACAAATAGGTACAAAATATTCTCTTTCGAATGCTGTCGGTCCCATTTCGATATCTTTTAAATTGACTAAGTTCGTTTCATGGGGATTTGCGTAAAAATTGAAAAGCGCTGCATCTCCGAACCCTTTGAGGTACAAATGAAAATAAGGGAGGTACAAACAGGTGCAAACGAAGTACTAACGCTATTTTTGATGAAGTTGGGCACCAGGTTCACATCGGTAAGTTTGCTTTATGTAATTATTTTGTTTTGTAATATTTATAATATATATAACTTGTATCAGATACATAAACTGTACGATTGTTTTTAATCTGCTAGCCATCGTTAGATCATCTATATGATAGTCGATTTAAAAAAAATTTTTATCATGCAATAAATTAAGCTTGGTTTGCACCTCTGTTATATTGAGGTCACTAACATACACATTGTAAGTATACACTAATAAAGTCATTTTAAAGAGAAAACATGTAAAATATTAACTTATTTTCAATGGTATAAATTAGTACAAATTCAGTTGTGTTAAGTTTTGCCCTGGTTTTATTTTTTTAATGGTCCTGCCAGCGCGCGCGCGCGCTTAAATGTTAAACTAGCAGCGCCACTGTTTTCTTGGAAATAACACATGATATACAATTGTTTTTGGTGGTACAAAATAGTACAAATTCAATCCTATTGATTTCTGATATTATTTTTATTTTTTTCTTTTTTTTTTAATTGGTCCTGCCAACTTAATACTAAGCTAGCAGCGCCACAATTTTCTTCAAAATGGCACATAGTACAAAATTAATTATTATTGATGGTACAATTTAGTACAAAATAGGTACTAAAAATTCCGATAGGTCCGATTTGATTCTGCTGATTTAGTTCTGCCAACTTTATAGAACTATCAACGAGCGTCATTCTTGACATACTTATCTACTAAACAAACAAATGTTATTTAACGAGGCTGCAACTTATTATGTTTGTACCATATTATGTTTATTGTAACCAGCTTTAAAATCTATAATTATATCATTTACTCATGTAAAACGGATCTTTAATCCATTAACTAATCTTATATTGTATCATCATCGCGCATATTTCCTTCCTTATTTTTTTTTTAAGGAATGCCAGATTGTCACGATCGCACGTGCAAACTGCCGCAAATATTTATAATATCCGTATAGTATGCTACATTTCGACAAACAGCACGAACCGTCCCGACTGTTATACTTCGTGTTCTTGTAAACAGACTGGCTTGAATGACGTTTTCTAGCGTAGTGCGTTTATATATTCTCGAACATTGAAAAATTCGATATATTTTTAACTCCGAGAGAGGAATGAAGGAACGTTAGTATACACAACATCATGGAGGGGGAGAGAGAGAGAGAGAGAGAGAGAGAGAGAGAGAGAGAGAATGAAGCCCGAGTCGAATGGGTGGTCGACGAGCTCCTGTGTACACACGTCGATCGTTAAGATCGCGGTCTCTCTCACGACCTGGTGACGATTTCTCATTGGATCAATGGGATTAAATTGCTTTTCCATTAGCGGCTATCGTCCGGTTTAAATCAGATTTCGTCTAATCGTAACTGTCCCCGTCTTCGCGGAATGCGAACGGCAGCGCGCTTCCCATCACCCGATTTTCCGATTTAAATCCGACGTGGCGGAAAGCACTCGAGGCACGTAAACTTGGATGCTCCGTCGTGTCACGAAAAGAACGTTGAAAAATACGAGGAGTTTAATTCGATAAATTTGCGATTTTTGCACGCTCGGGCACGACCCGCGGCACTAAATCACTCTCGGTATTTGCTAAAGGCGCGGAACTCCAAATGGTCCGCCTATCACGGTCGAATAATTAAGTCCCGTAATTAGCCAAATTAAAAGCAGGGAGATTACGTCGGAACGAGATTAGCAATTATTCACGCGTGCTCGTTGCGCTCGCGCTGTTAGAAACTGCATTCGTGTGAAATTCGCTATTTTAGCAAGTATTATACAAATAACCAGATACATATAATATTAGAAAACAAGAATAATATAAAAAAAGGATTTGCTAATATATCCAAAAAATTTAATTAGATACAGATCTGAAAATAATTTTGTTGTTTGGACTATCAAAATAACTACGTAGGAAATTTGCTAGAATGTCAGAACTTTTTACAGCATTGTTCGTCATACTTGAGATTCCTATGTAATTATTTTGATGGTCCTGCAACAAAATTATGTTCAGATCTACTGTACCTAGCTAAATTTTTAGATACTTTAGCAAAAGTTCTATTTGACGTTAATTGATGAACTTGCGAAGGAAGAAATTATAATTATCTCCCCCCCCTCTCTTTCTCTCTTTTCCTTTTTAAATTTTTTTTGTTTCTTTTTTCGGCCAGTAAAATTATATCACTTCATTTTGCTATCTGTCAATCTGTCGAACGCAAGCGCATCTGTCGTGCACTGACGTTGCTTATCGCCTCTAGTAGCTTCGAACGCGAATTTAATAATAATGGATCCTCACCGATTCAAGGCCGTGGATTACCTGGCAAACTTTGATTGAATTTCAAGTGGGAGGCGTCGCGCGAGTACAACAGGTCATTGATCGAAAATTTAATTCGCCGCGACGCGAGAATAAGTCAATGACGACGGTCTGTCGACGTGCGATCAGCGGATCGGGAATTGACGGTTTATTTTTAACGTACGTGCTCATCGTAACTTTAAACTGACGTGACGAGACGATGAAAATGTGCCGATGAAGTTTCTCGGGTGATTATATACGAGGAATGTCCAACGTAGGTATACTTACGTCTTATAAGTTAGCGGAACAAAATGAGCGGAATCGATTCTAACTAACATTTTTATTTGTTGCTCATTTGTTGCTAAAAAGTTGCCAAAGAAAAAAATTTGTTGCTCTGTCGGTTTATTTAAAAAAACGATGTTTCGCTAAAGGAAGATTCAGTTAGCGGAACAATACTTACAACAAAGCCAATCTACGCAGAAATAACGTAGGAATTTGTTGCTAATTTGTTGTTAATTTGTTGCTGCCGAAATAACATTTTTTTTAATAC
>NW_017257246.1:148348-155633 GCF_001594055.1 Mycetomoellerius zeteki | reverse complement strand
TCCGCCAGCACGCTGAGGTTTTACGTGGTTATTTATACTTATTTTGCAAGCAACAAATTGCTAAATTGTTTATTTCGAGAGCAACTAATTCGGACGAGGTCGCAGTACCAATTTTAAGCGAGCAACAAATCTTTTATTGATACTTTACTCTTGTTCCGCCAGCACGTTGAGGCTTCTCGTTGTTATTTACACTTTTTCAGTATGTAAAGTATTAAAAAAAATGTTATTTCGGCAGCAACAAATTAACAACAAATTAGCAACAAATTCCTACGTTATTTCTGCGTAGATTGGCTTTGTTGTAGGTATTGTTCCGCTAACTGAATCTTCCTTTAGCGAAACATTGTTTTTTTAAATAAACCGACAGAGCAACAAATTTTTTTCTTTGGCAACTTTTTAGCAACAAATGAGCAACAAATAAAAATGTTAGTTTGAATCGATTCCGCTCATTTTGTTCCGCCAACTTATAAGACGTGGTATACTTCCTCGCATGCACGAATGACTTCTTTTTTTTTTTCCTTTTCTCTTGGCTTCAAGACTTGAATCTTAATGCGAATGACTAATTAAAAATCTCTCGCCACGGACATAGAAGAAATCAGCGAATTAATCGTCGACATCGTTGGTGGTCGTGTGTGGGGGAGGGAAGGGGGGAGAGAGAGAGAGAGAGAGACGTAAAGGCGAAAGGGCTCGCGAGGAAGGAAAAAGGGACCTAAAGGTCGACTGGTTCTGCCCCTGGTGTTCGTGCGACGAGTATAAAAAAGAAACATTATACCACATTCGCGCATATATGTACTGCCGCTTCTGAACTTTGTAATAAACCAAAGAACGCGTGCGCGCGCGTACTTTGCTCCGAGCGAAAGAGATAAATAAAAAGGTAACATGTAATCTCAGCGTGCTACATTCAAATCGTTGAATTAATTGTCAGCACTGTTGGTGGCCGACGCCAAGAGAAAATTAATAGTATAATGTTAAGAGAAGAAGACGGAATCAAAAGAAGTGAATAGGAAGGGAATTGGCAATGACTTATAATTAGAGAGATATAATTTATCCTAGGAGAAATAAAATATACTTTTTATTTTATACATAAAATAATAAAATAAACAATAATCTTTATTTTAAACCGCATACAATATAAGAACACAATCAACTACTTAAATAGCCTAAACGGTCGAAGCTAGATGTTTAATGTTTAAAATAATTCAATCTTGCATCATTAAATATACTATACAGGGTGTTAGTTAAGTATGTTGTCATACTCAACAGAACGATTCTTTGATTTATTTCAAGTAAAAAAGTCCATATAAACAGCTTAGTTTCCAAAATAAAAAAATTTAAACGTGTAGTAATAATCTGTTTATTTGAAAGAAATACAGCTTGAACTAGTCAAAAACTAGTCAAAAACAGAAAAATAAAAAAAAACAGGCTTCAGTTCTTCTGATGAAATAAAACAATTAGGTAATTTGTTGAAAATGTCCACCTTGCGCCATGATATCCATCGAGCATTCTTCTCAAAGATTGACGTACACGCTCAAAGATCAGAACTGAAGTCTATATTTGATTTTGTGACTTTGACTTTGTCACTTTGTTTACGGTTGTGCGAATGGTAACTCACGTGAAGCAAAGCATATTTATGCAGGAAGATATCTCCAACGCAATTTACCGTTTCGTCAAACATTTGCGAATATTCACCTGTATTTCGGAAACTGAGCCGTTTAGGACACATGTTTATATGGACTTTTTTACTTGAAATAAACCAAAGAATCGTTCTGTTGAGTATGGCAACATACTTAACTAACACCCTGTATAGTATATTTAGTGATTCAAGATTGAATTATTTTAAGCATTAAAGATCTATAGCTTCGACCGTTTAGGTTATTTAGGTACTAGTTGATTGTGTTATAATAAAATAATTATATAATAAAAAAAAAATTAGTTTTGTCAAGAAAACTTGAAAGATTGAATCTCTGACATTTCGCGATCGAAGTAGGATATTCATCATATAGATAAAATTTTTTTGAAAAATTGGCAACGTGACATCTGCGCGATTTACGTTCTTGTAAGACGGGTTAATCTAGATTTCTTCTCGATGGACGAGACCGCACGAACGCGGTCGATATCGCATGTCCACGATTGTCGCAAAAGACGAAAGACCGTAGAATCTCGGCCTGCGAAAAATGAAGCACAGGAACAGTAGTCTTTTCATGTATAATGCATGAACAACAGGCGCCGGAGGACTTGCAGCGACAACGCCGAATTATCCACGAGCGGATACACGCCGCAGTTCGAGTATTTTTCAGCTAAATTGCATGTCTACCTCGTTTAGACCGTTCCCGACGACGTTCATTCGAAGCGATAGACCGGCACTTGTCCGACTTTCTTTCTCCTTCCTCGACGAGTCCTCTTCAATCAGATCTTCGATCGATACTCGCGAAAATACGATACTTTTCTTACGAAAGTTTTAAAAATTACTGAAAAGTCTATTACATCGGAAGTATCACTTTCACTTTTCAAGTCTACTAAACTGTCACAATCATTCTTTGTAATTTGCATGGTTGAATGAAACGTGTATCAGAATTTATCTTTTTTTATTGCTGGCTTTTGTCTCATTTTTTATTTAGTTGCACCAGTTGAAAACAATAATTGTGCCAGTTTAATGGGTCAATTCTAAGCAAAATCGTAAGACACGTAACGTGTTCTCGTAAAACTTGTAAGAACTTACGATTAGTATTCTACTTTTATGCGTATGTATCATAAGACGTACGATTATATTCGTAAATATCTACGATTTCTTGTAAATTTCTTGTAAATTTTTGGCCGGTAAGAAACTGTCGATAAAAATATTTTATATTGTATAAACGTATAAGTACTTAAAAATTCTTACAAGTCTTACAAGAATGTGTTACGAGCCTTACGATTCTGCTTAGAATTTAGGTATAAGTTATCAGTGTTACCATAATGCAGCCTGTATACAAGCTGTACGAACCACATGCGAGGTTTGAATTGTAATGTTTTATTTTTTATAATTTCCTTTTTTAGAAACGTTGCGACAATGAAAGAAAACAGCACGCCGAATAACTAGTGGATATTATAGCGAATATTTTCACGAATCTGGGAGAAACCTGTAAGAGATATCCCTTTGTGAGGGCGCGGCGTGCTCGGCTTTCGAGACTCCTTCTTTTCTCGGTGCACGACTACTCTGTGAGTCAAGCACGCGGATGAAGACCTCTTCCTTCTATCCTCTCTATTTTTCGTCGCGAGCCCCTTGTTCGAGGCTTGCCGGTTGTGTTAACGAACCAATCGAAAGAAGGGGTATGACGTATGAATTCGAGCGAAGGACGATGCCGCGAGAGCATGCTACAGATCGCCGTGAGATCCTTTCGCAAGTACCCTTTGACGCTGCACGTTTGATTTCGGGCAAAGAGAAATCTTGTCAAGAGCTAACCGACTCTATGCGTATATGGTATGCGTTAGCGAATGCGATTCTGAATGCGCACAAAACGAGTATTATTATTCCGCGAACAGAATCCGCGCTATAGCAATTAAATTATGCCCTATCGATGTATGCTAATGAGGTAATTATAAAATCTACACGTCACCGATCTAAATACGAGAACGACGCTTTAATTAGGCTCGCGCTCCGATATTTGGTCAATTACGACATAGTAATTTCGTGACGTTCTAATTGCTCGCTCTCGCGCAGCAACTCGTTATATGTGACCAGTAACATAATCTTCCAACTTACTATGCATCGCACATACGTACAGTTGCTATCCACTATGCGCGCGTTGCGCGCAATCGAAAATGCATTCCAACTCTATCGCTCGATAGGGCTAGGAACGGTCCGACGCAAATCTTTCGTCGATGTTTTTAAGCGCTATTTACATGCACTTGGTGTTGCTACAGTGACGCACGGGTAAATTCTGTCGTTGCATTTTCTTGTATTGTTCTTGGAAAAAAACTTTCGCGGGCATTTTCACGTACACGGTAAACGAATCGGGGACGTGAAGAGCCGCAAAAACGTTTACTCTGCTTTTTTATCTCCTATACCTAATTTATACCTAATATAAACCTATATCTAATATATTCTATACTTAATATATACCTAATTTCAGTATTTTGTACTTTAAGCACGACAGATCCGTTCGTGAATCACGACGAGTCGTGAGCAGCAAACGGATTTACAAATGTTCAATCGGTAGTTTACAAATCTTTCACAAAGAATTCCGTAAATCAATTCGATCTACAATACGAAAATTTTCATGCTAATAGAATCGCTTAAGAAGTGCGCGATTTATTGAATCGAATCAATGTGGCTTGTGATTCTAAGGCAGGATATTCGCGAAGCCGTTTCTGAAACGCAAACGCCACTTGCGAAGAGGATGGATGTAGCATAGATGGCAAGCGTCGATTTCGTATGTCGTAATAATTCATCGAGTTGCTCAGATTGTGGGGTGCTTTGTATGCGAGACGTTCAATTGGAATCGTCGATGTTATATTGGAGGCACGATTACTTTCCGACAAAATAGTATCCCGCTAGATTTTGTGCTCATAAATATACGCTCGAATATTTCGGCAATTCTATTGCGATTGCAAACACGACGTACGCGAATCCTCAATTCGCCGATTAAAAACCGGTAAATGAGTAGTGAGCGGTGGTAGCGAAAAATTATGTCTGCAAGGCTGGCGTTTGATTCCGTTTCTTTTTTTTTGTGAAACGAAAGGAAGATAGATCCGACGAAGACCTCTTCGTAGGGTGGTCGTCTTGCTCGTGAATTTCTTAGTTCAGAGTTGGATCTTGAATTTTAGTCGGAGAAGCTCTCGTTGAAGCGGAGGTGCGAAGAGTTGGAGGCTGGCGGCGTCTCCTTTCGTATTGGCGGCAGTGGCGGCGGCGGCGACTCCACTCGAGTAGGTCTGTCGTTGTCATGAAAATGCAGAAAGCTTTGATTCCCGAGTACAATGCGCTTCGCTGGCGAGTTCTCTCCTCGAGCTAATGAAATTTCATCGACATCAGAGCCGGCGTCGTTGTGTTCGCCCTCGGGACTAGCATTCGTGCAATGCTTCAAGAGAGAAAGGGAGAGATAGAGTGAGCGAGAAAGAGAAGTTCTTTGGCGTTTTCGGCGAGGATGCTCCAGTCGCATGCTTGAGCAAAATCCAACTACATCTTCCATTTTCCAAGATAACATCGCGGTTGACAATTTATCGCATGCTAACTATTTGTCACGCACATATTCTCACTCTTGCTTGAATCCAAACGCTTGATATGTTGTGTCAGCAGAATAGCGAGACTCGTAAGATGACGAAAAGAGGAATGGAAACTCTGAGTAACAGCCGTGCGTTTTAAAATAATAATAACAATCTCGTGTAGAATTAACTTAAACCAGTTATGCACAATCTGCGGTCTGCTGGATCATAGCCAAAAATATAAAATCATATACTGAGAAAAATTTCTGGTTGAAAATGAATGAACCAATAGATTTTGATTATATTAATCGGAATTCTTTCGAGATAACCAGATTCATTCAATTATAATGACCAGAATTCTGATTGATATATCATCAGAATCTGGTTAGTTCAACCAGAAATTTGAACGTTTAAACCAGAAATTTTTCTCAGTGTATTTTCTATTTTATGCAAACGAAATAAACATTGTGCGACTCGTGAGATTTCATCTATTTTTGAAAAGTATCCTCTAAAAATAACTCTTGAAAAAGGTTACTGATTCGAGTGATAAATGTTACCTTTTATGATTCAACGGAGTTGAAAACCACTCTCTTGCTATAATTCGATAATGAATCTTTTTGAGCCAATGAAGCGTTAAAAGCGTCGATATAATTATGTTTCATAAGTGAGAAACATTTAATTGATACTTCAGATTTTATTGTTAAGATTCTCGTGTCGTATCCTACCAGAATTATTTCAATAGTATGAAACTCGTGAGTTAATTTCACAAGTTAAGTACACGTAGTTTTGCGTAGTTGCTGTGCTTTAACGGACTCGAAGAGAAAACTAGCGCCATTACCGTGGATAAAGGTCCCCACATTAGGATGGCGTTAGGGAATGGCAAATAGAATTACACGCGGGGATACTCGGTATCGCTCCGAAATCCCGACGAATTTCGCGTGTAAACCGGATCGTCGCCGTCGTCGTCGCCGTCGCGTCGTTGTGCAAACGACGCGCGGCGGTTACCATCAGCGTTCGAGCGTGCCGTTTCCGGATGAGATAGGTGCATTCGCGTAATTTAGCATTAAGTCGATTCATGGCGATGAGCTGATTGAGTTATGAATGTGACACTCACCCCTATAATCTTTATTCGATAGTACATATAGCCGCGCAAACACATCGCCAAAGTCTGATGCGGCTTTCATGTAATTTACGTTTCCGCACTTTTCTTACTGAACTTTTCTTTCTGTGGGATTTGATCAGCAACGTGTTGATCTAAAAAATAAATATTGAAATTTAAATGTATAATATATATATATACTATATATTATACATTTAAATTGCAAATTCCATTATATATATATATATATATATATATATATATAACGAAACATTCGATTTTTAATCCGTTTTGTAAAATTTAGAGAAAATGATGTTTTATCGTAGAGAAATCCTCTGAAAACTCGGGCAATTTTTCATGCAAATTTCATCCCGATACCCACGTGGAATGTTGTACACCCACGAGAAATTGGGTCGTCCTTTTTGCGGATAATGGAACTTTGCATACACATCTACATATAGGTACAGTCGCGCATTCACGCATAATTAGCGCGTGTTGCACGAACGCAACGTGATAGTTAGAAGAACATGATAATTATTCGATAGCGATTCACAAAACAGCTCTTGTTACTCAGATATTTCTCAAATAGAAAAAGATGTCGTCTGTCGTCTTCAAAAATAATTTCTCACATTATACGTTCGTACTTTATTTTGTCCAGTACTGTATATACAGGGTGGTCCATTTGAAGTTTCGGATCTGAATATCTCGAAAACTACGCATCGGATCAAAAAAAGTGGATAATGAAATTTGTTCGTCTGGAAGGAGGACATCCAATGATACCAACCTCGACCCCGGGAGCTGTGGAGGGGGGAAAATAAAAATCTTAAATGGAAACCTACTTTTTATTGCACATTTGGATTCTGCAGAAAAAATTACATTGATTTGACCTACGATTGAAGTCATTTTCGTTGAAAGATGGCGCTGTAATCGTCAAAACCTAAAAGCATCTTGTATTGTAAATTTGAATTCCGTAGAAAAATCATATTGCACCTACCAGTTAGTACTATT
>NW_017257246.1:140999-146386 GCF_001594055.1 Mycetomoellerius zeteki | reverse complement strand
AAATCCACTGACTTGTTAACGTATTTTTCTGCAAATTCCAGACGTTTGATTTTATTGACCTTCCGAATCAAAGGACGACGCACTGCAAAACTGTTTCTAAGTCCAACTTCCCGAAGTCTCCTCCGCACCGTTCGTTCGGAAATATTTAATTGTAGGTTTTCTCGGATAACACGACTAGTAACAGTTGAATTTTTCTTTACTTCTCGTATGATTCTGCGGTCTTCGATTGGATTTGTCTTTTTCTTCCGTCCACGTCCTGTCTTATCCGCTACTGTGCCAAGCTCCTGGAATTTTTTCCATATCTTTCGGACTACGCCTTCACTTACATTGTATAATACTTGCGATCGATTTTTCTATTAGGAAGCCTCTTCTGACAATCCTGCATTATCAGTTTTCGAATTTGCAAACAAATTTGCTTGGTTTCCATGTTCACTGATGAAGAATTCTTACTATACTCTATCTAGCAATATTATTAACTGACAAACCTGCTTTATTCATTTGTTTATATATCCTTCATTGTTATATTTATGTATCTTTCATCATCAACAGCGCCAGTTGTTATTATTTTCATAAACAATGTTGTGCGTACTTTATTTTGTCCATGATAAATTTGATAATAAATGTAATGGACTTGATTATTAAAGGATTTCGAATTGTTTTTGAAATTTTTGTAATCATTATTGCAAAGTAGACTAAAATACCTTTCTTTTACATCATTCATCGTTATGCTATCTGCCAGGACTGGCGAGTTATTTACATAAATGTAAAAATGTTTGGAGTGCGTACTTTATTTTGTCCAGTACTGTATATATATATATATATATATATTCTGTTAGCGAGCATTAAGCATAATCTTGTGAGAAAATATGACGTCGTACGTAATGAGTGCTTTCTGTTACTTTTGCATCCACGGCGGAATGACTGTCGTTTTGCCTCCTCCGGGGTAAAACCTGGTTTTCTCAAGGGGAAATTCTTGAGCCGTTAAATGTGGTGATCGTGAAATCGTTTTACTCTTAAACGTAGCGCATCCGGAACGCGGTTCGTTAACCCGAATTGCGATTCGCGAGATTAAGAACGCCCGCGCCGCGCGCCGGTTCGGCTGAAATTTTCGCGGTGCTACCAATGTAGCGAAGAGCTGTACGGGCGGCGTCTCCGAAGGGATGAGAGAACGCCATTCTGCGTCTTCCACGTACGCGAAATCCTGGTGCCGGAAGTTGGCCCTGATCCAGGTTGCCGTGGCGTCGTAAAATTTATCGCTTAATTGCTTTCGGCGGACAACGCTGTCCCGATAAGGAATGTACCGATCTCCGACCGACACGGACAAAAGGGTGGCTTCATCGAGATTACCGTCACGTTTCTACCGGTTCGCTTACCACGATCGTTCGTCCACCATCGGTTTCTTTCTCTATCTCTTGTTCTCTTTCTTTTCTCACTGATGCGATGTTCCTGTTTTCCCAACGATCACTTCGATTCTTTTCTTTCGCTTGTGGACTCGCCTAATATCGCTAATTACCTCACGATGCGATCGGTAGCGCAGTGAAGGCCAAGATACGACGAAATATGATTAGAGAAATTAGTGGATCAGTATACGCGTCTTCTGGCATGCCTATGCTGCATGCTGGTTCTTGCAGCGACGAAAGGAAAGATGTAACGGATTGCTAGAAAATATTAGAAATATACAATTTATTGTGCAGTTGGTAAATTTGTATTAACTTTTGAAATTGTTTCTGTTGCAGGTAAGCTGTACTACTGTAAAGTTACTCCGTTGACGTAAGTTACTCTATGAAATAACAAAATTCGTCGAAAGAAGATAAAGACTGCATCAATGGACTATTCGGAACCCGGAAGGATCGAGAGAGGAGGAGGTACGTTAAACTTTGCGCAAGGGTCAAAGTGCAATATTGAACTCCGCGAGTATCGATATGCACGTTGCAGCTGCAAAATTGGCTCCAAGTACGAAAGCCTGTTTTGCTCCTCTCTCGTTCTCTCTCCTTCAGTCCTTCCTTCGTCCTCGTCATCGAGGCATCGCTTTAATAAGGCAAAAGCTTCGGAGTCTTCCCAAGCAATTCCTGCCTGTGCGCCTAGCATTATTAATATGGTTTCTCTGTGCGATAGGATGTATTATGTTGTGTGCGTTTGTTCCAAACCCGCCTAGATTCTTGAAGACCCAAACTCTTGTAGATCCTTTTCAATCAGATCAATCTCCAAAATCAAGAAAATTGCTGCAGGCTTTTTCGATCGATGAAGAACGGATAGAAATACCCCTCAAAGCGAAGGGTATTTCTTTTTCATCAACATGGAGATGGGCGAGCGTCTAATTATAAATAGTTCAGTTATCGGTCTCGGCGAGTTGCGCAGCATGCAAATTTTCCTCGTCGTAATTAATAGTGTTTCATTTTTCCGAGACGAGACGAGACGAGATTTGGATTGATTTCGATCTCGTCTCAGAAAAGTCTCGATAATTAGGTCTCGGTCTCGTCTCATGATCTCGTACGCCGCGCGGCGTGAATATCGTACTAAGAAGGGAGCCGTGCAAACCTCGCTAGAATGTCCAGTTTTTCATTTGTTTATCGTCATTTGTGCTGCATTGGTTAGTGTCTTTCGCTGCTTCTCGCGTGATTCCTCGCATTTTCATCTCAATGTAACAGGTTAGATTAGGTTATGTAATCTTCAGTTGTGTATGGTTTGTTTATCATCATTATGAGCAGCGATGAAGATTATATACCGGAAGGGGAAGAACAACTCAGCGACGAACATATTTCGTTAAAGAGGTGCAAGACAGTAAAAGAATACTACGAATTTTCTACAAATACCAAAGAGAAATTCGGCACTTGTAAATTATGCAGATCCGGAAAAAAGAAAATCAAAATGACTGGAGGAAATACATCGACATTTAAAAAATTTACATTCAACGATATACGAGGAAATATTTCATTTTTTAATCTAACATAAGTCCTAGAAAACTATTATATGTACAGGTACTATAATCACTTACGCACTGTTTATCTATACATAATAGATTATTAATAATATTTTCTCATGTAAATATTGACACATGAGAAGTATGGCCAGAAAACATAAAAAACGAGACGAGACGAGATTCTCAGGACGAGACCGAGACTCTCGAAATCTATGTCTCGATCTTATCGTCATATTCTGGTCTTGGTCTCGGTCTCGTCTCGTCTCACGATAGTCTCAATTTTCGAGAGTCTCGATGAAACACTAATAATTAAAGTCGCGAACCGCATCGCATGTTCGTTGCTGCATTAGCAAAAATTTCCATCATCGCTGCGCGTTTCCGATTTTAGTTACCGTTTGACTTGCGCTAATGAAATATCGCGCTACATTAACGTAGCGCGCACGGTAACGGGTGGCGCTGCTACTGCTGCTACCATTCATTTGCATAAAGCGGGAACGCGCCGCGTTCTCGTAGTCGAGAATGATTTAATTCAGGTATCAAGGCCGGATGCGGGAACAAACGCTTTGTTACCGCTACTTTTGGCGTATCCCATCGCCCGCGCATAGCGTGTCCTCCTCGAAATTGTATTTCCTCAAGTTAGTAATTTGTCATCCTGCCTAGCTACCGTGTCCTCCTCTTCGCGCGCGGACGACTCGCTCGCGCTTGTTTCTTGTTTCTTGCACTTAATTACTTGCATTAGTAGTTCCGCCGTCTTTTAGTTACTGTGAACAACTCGTAACGCGAAACTGGCAGTTCATCTTGCCTTCCTCTTTCTCTCTCTCCCCTTGAGAGAGAAAGGAGAGGAGAGGAGAGGATTAATAAAATTTCCAGTAAAATACGCATTTTAGATTCGTTGCACGGATCCTTTATGGCATTATCGCGGCTTTGTTTCAAGAGGAGCCTCGCCTGTTTCTGCAATTTTGAGCTTCTAATTTCGTGCCTTTCTCTCGATCACAGTTATTATGCTATCCATTTTGTATCGATGAATATACAACACCGACAATGAGCTTCTCGACGATCATGATCCTGATCCGTGTCAAATGTAGCTTGGACGAGCGAGCGGAAGATTATTTATTTTTTCTCGAGCCGGTTGGCGAAACTACGGAAAAGTCTTATTAAACCACTGAACTCACACGCGATGTAAGACGGGACTAACCCATATTTGCTAACGTGCAAATACGGCAATACTCATCTTCCCACGCCCTTTGCCAAGCGCCTCCCCCGAGATCTCCACGTGGAGCGACAAAACCCAATTTCCACGATCCGTACGCGGCTTAAACGTATTAACGTCGTAGTAAAGGGACGCGGCACACTCTCCTTTCCCCTATGTATATCCCAATTTCCTCCGTATACTCTCGCCGAGTTTCCCCGAGATATTTTGGCTAGAGCTCGACAGATTCGCGCAAATATTTTCCAGCCACCTGCGTTTACTTTACAATCTCGATGGCTCGACACCGTGGATGACTATCTTCGGCGTAGTGCCACTCGTAATCCACTTTTTCTTTGAAATTTTATTACACACCTTACATTATAAATATACAGGGTGTCCCGAAATTTGCGAATTAAAAACCTCTGTTAAGCTAGCTCTCCTACCAGCGACAAATGAACTCTTAATACATACCAAAATTAAGTGCTAATTAGGTGCTCGAACCGTTTGGCAGAAAAAAAACTAATGGGGAAGGGGGGCTAGCTTAATATTAAGTTAGTCCCCCTCAATAAAAAAAATCAACATTTATTGCGTAAACAAACAAAACAAATACATTAGAATTAAGTGCTAATTAAATGCTCCAAGGAATTACTAAAATATTTCGAAAATATATATTATATACAGAATTATATACAGAACTTAGCGTCAGTCGAACAATCGGCTCACAAGAGAGAAAATACCTTAAAAAATTAAGTGCTCAGACAAATTTGGCACTAAAATATTTGTTTTTTACTATTATTTAAAGATATCAAGCGCCGAATTAGGTGCTCGTTTTATTTGACAGAAATTCGAACTCAAAGATAGGTCGCGCGGTCGGCTCATAAGAGAGAAGTGGTCTTAAACAATTAGGTGCTCCAACAAATTTGGTACTAAAATGTTTGTTTTGTAGTATTAATGTTAACTTAATATTAAGCTAGCCGCCCCCTTTAGTTTTTTTTTCTGCCAAATGGTTCGAGCACCTAATTCCGCACTTCAATACCTAATTAGCACCTAATTAGCACTTAATTTTGGTATGTATTAGAATTCATTTATCGCTGGTGGGGGGGGGGGCTAGTTTAACAGGGATGAATTAAAATACCCCACAGCAAGAAGCTTTTTGAAAAATTAAACAAAAAAATTATACACGTCTTATAAGTTAGCGGAACAAAGTGAGCGGAAACGATTCTAACTAACATTTTTATTTGTTGCTCATTTGTTGCTAAAAAGTTGCCAAAGAAAAAA
>NW_017257246.1:131151-140891 GCF_001594055.1 Mycetomoellerius zeteki | reverse complement strand
TGGCGGAACAAGAGTAAAGTATCAGTAAAAGATTTGTTGCTCGCTTAAAATTGGTACTAGGATGTCGTCCGAATTTGTTGCTTTCGAAATATGCAATTTAGGAATTTGTTGCTTGCGAAATAAGTATAAATAACTGCGACGCGAACACGTGTGCGTCAGCGTGTCTGAGCAAACGAGCCGTTGGATTCAACAACTACTATCTCTGACATATTAAAATAAACAATAAGAATAGACTTTGACACTTCTCAAAATTATATTATAAAATAATTTAGTATTAAAATCACAATAGCAACTAATTTTTCTGCCAATCTACGTGAAAATAAACTTGTTATATGAAAATCGTATCGTTAAAAGACTATCTTTTAATATTTTACAGTGAACAATAAATTCAAAACATGGATATATTAAGAGCAACAAATTCAGACATCTCATTACCAATTTTAAGCAAGCAACAAACATTTTACTATTATAATACTTTATTCTTGTTCCGCCAGTACGCTGAGGTTTTTCTTAATTATTTATACTTACTTTGCAAGCAACAAATTCGTAAATTGCATATCTCGAGAGCAACAAATTCGGACGACATCCCAGTACCAATGGAGATAGATATTTCCTGGATAAGGTTATCCGCAATTTATCTGGAAATGAAGAAGAAATTGGGCGTTAGATGGCCACTTGTCCGACCATGAATTGTGCGGTAATACTAGTAAGCGCGTACTTGAGCGTTTTACGTTCATAATTGGTTATATTTAAATTCTTATCACAGGGTTGGCATTATTTTACCCACCCCAAAAAAACCTAGGGGATTTTTTTGGGTTTTACCCATTTAAAAAAACCCGCAATTTGTGGGTTTTTTTGGATTTTATTCGAATTGTAGAAAAATAAGTTTTTTAAACACATAAAAGGAACGTATTTATAAATATTTAATGAATATATGTACTTCATGTATTATAATATTGTTATGCCCGAGTTGTGTTGTCACCCACTATACGCCGGAGTTCGCCTTGAAGGACGGCAAACTCCGGCGTATAGCGGGCGACGAAACAACTCGGGCATAACAATATGTATTTAATGAATATACAGGGTCATCGAAAAGTATCGGACCCCCCTAATATCTTCAGTTAGAATGCATTTTGGAGAAAATGTCCAATAGCAAAGTTGTATGGTTTCAAGCGAGGAGTAAGATGATGACCTTGACTTTGATCTTGACTATGTCCTTTAAGGTCATTTCAAGGTCAACCTTATTTTTTTAAATGGAACCCCCCACATTTTATTGCATATTTTTATAGCTTATCTCGAGAGCTTTCCAAAACACTATAATAAAACATTTTTTCATTAAGTACTTTTTGAGTTATAAAGGTTTGAAGTTAACAATTTTTTGACACAAAATGTAAATCTTGTAAAATATTATTTAGTTTTCAGTAATCATAACCTTAATACTTTTGTGCGCGGAATAATGAGACCAATTAATTGGTTTAAAGAAAATACATTAATCAAAAAGTGTCGGATCCCCCTAATATTTTCAGTAAGTTACTTAACAAACTGTTAACTTCAAACCTTTATAACTCAAAAAGTACTTAATGAAAAAATGTTTTATTATAGTGTTTTGAAAGCTCTCGAGATAAGCTATAAAAATATGCAATAAAATGTAGAGGGTTCCATTTAAAAAAATAAGGTTGACCTTGAAATGACCTTAAAGGACATGGTCAAGATCAAAGTCAAGGTCATCATCTTACTCCTCGCTTGAAACCATACAACTTTGCTATTGGACATTTTCTCCAAAATGCATTCTAACTGAAGATATTAGGGGGGTCCGATACTTTTCGATGACCCTGTATGTACTAAATTATAACTGAAGTGATATAATTTTAACATATACCAATTTTAAGATATACACGATGAGTCACTTAAGATCGGCTATCCGAATAACACCCACAGTTTTGGAGATAGGAAAAAATGTTTCAGATAAAAGTGGAATGGTTTCAAAGGGGACGTATTTTGCTCATGTTGTCTTTCTTCTAGGTGGAGGCGCTAAATAGATATGTAGGTCACTTCCATTTTTTTAAACGAAATTGTATAATTTTTTTTATACAATATGGTCCCACTAATCATTCTGCATATAAAAGTATTTTGGGGGGGGGGGATCATGTTTGCTGATTTTGCCGAAAATGAAAGATGATTCTGTCGACTCGAACTATGGTCGACCGCGGCATTTCGTCCTGGTCCCCACTACTGGACTCCTTAGTAAGGCGATGTAGTGGGACCTGCCTTAGATGCCCGGGAGAAATTTAGATCGAGATCCCATTTAAAGGGAATTCGTGTGGCTGTGGTGCTCACAAGAATCCGCGCGAGTCCTCGCTAGATCTCTAGTGGCGAGTCGCCACAGTATTAAGGTAGTGATAATAAGATAATAAATGATGATAAATACAACGTAAACTAAATATTACGTGAAAAAAAATATCAAATAATCAATTTTACTAAAAAAAAACCCCAAAAAAACCCGAAAAACCCCAATAAAACCCAGAGAGAGTGGATTGAGTTTTTTAAAAAAGCTCGGGTTTTTTCGAACCTTGCCTTATCATTTCGCCAACTATTGATTAAAATAAAAATTTACAAAAAAACTTTTTTATTATTTAAGTTTTCGGAAACTTTCTTACTGTGATACTTTGATTCGTGAATTTTGAGACATTCTGTGTAGCTCTATACTGCATTTTCTTGTGCAACGAAACATTCTGTAAGAAATGCGTAATATTTTAATAAGTAGATGGAATAGATTGAAAAAGTATGAAACGTATCGAAAGCGAAATTTTTTTATCGATAGAATATCTTAATATTAGATTGTTCTAACTGTGGCTTTTATTTTGTTTGTTATTAATATAACTGTTTTTGGAAGTTATTGGAAGCGCGAATAAAAATATTAACTTGATTCCATTCGGTTTTTGTAGTTTCGTCCAATTTCATATCAGCTGTGACGTAGCTATTTTATTTCGCACATGTTTCGTTTTCCAATTCAGGTGAGTTTATATTAGGTTATGTACACGCGTGTAGACTCTTATGAGATCAGATCTGGAACTGCAGAGCTTGCGCGATCTCCGTCAATTTGAACGTCGAAGATTTGCGACGTTCAAATTGAAATTGATGATAAATTCCGAAATGTAACTACAATCAGACCATTTTATAACACGTGCCGCGAACTATGAAGCAATTGATATTTAATTATTGTATGTAGGAATTTATTGGTTTCGTATTAATTTTTTCTTGTTGTTTTATAAAGCGATTCATATTTTATAAAGTTGTCTTTTATCATTAATGCTGACTATTCGGATCAGAATGGAAACGGCCTGGATTCGAAATCGGAGCGCGTTGAACTGCATTATGCAATGCGCGCAGCATATAGCCTATGAGCATAATGCTTTCTTTCACATTGCGTCGCCGCTATGTATATACGCGAACTGCACATCGACGTTTTCCTAAACCATCGCCACGTGACGGCAAACTGCCATATTGCCGAGATATGCGCTTCGTACCGCGGTAAGAACACCTCCGTATCCGCGGAAGCGGCAACTTTGTCGTAGGTATGCATTGAAGGCGCTTTGCTTGGCCTGGACGAGAAGTGAGAACGAAATCTTCTGCGCAGATTACAGTTTTTCGAATTGAGTAAAGTGTTTGCATCACTCTTGCAAATTTTTCCAACGCTGTTATTCTGAACCTGTATTCCGAATTGCAACATCTTAGACTTAGTGCGCATATTTGAAAATTGATGCGGAGGACAAAAATTCACATAATATGACGCAGTGATTTCGTCCGAGGAGATTTCCGAGCAAAAATAACACTTCCTGTGTCCAACTGTGGGTTCCGTTCTTGTCGCCTGTTAAATTGAGTAAGCTCGGGTTTAATCGAATACTCGGCGGTGCCGCGGCAAGAAATAAAACAAGAGCCAGCTGGGAAGACGATTGAAAACGCGGTTGGTATCTCTTATTGCACCTGCAATTACGGTTCGTATTAAATTCGAATTTATGTAATCCGAGATATAACGATATGATCCGTCCGCCGACGAAGAAATCAAAATCGCGAATGAAGAATTTATTCACAACATCACGCAATCGAAATACACTACTCGACAATAGCTCGGCAACATCTAGGCAACATCCGACAGTATTAAATATTCTCGACATTTTTTAGTTAAAAATATCAGCCTGCCACGTTACGAAACTTTGAGTAAATACAGCTCTATTTACATTTTATCTGCGGCGAGAGAGCTTTTTATTCGCGGCGGTAGCACATCACGGGCTTGTGTATAAATTTAAATAAGCTCTCCCGTAATAATTTAACGGTGCACGGTACGCGAGCTGTATTTCCGGTCCCATTAGGATCTATCTACTTCTGCTCGTCTACAGCAACTAACGCATATCTCTGATTTCTAAGTAATAACTTGTGTATTTGACGACTAATGATTAAAGTTTCGTCGCGAAAGATACCGTTGCGCTGGTGTTAGATAAATTATGATGGTATTATATAAGCGCAAAATCCTAATTTAGTATACTATATATTGACATTATTATTTTAGTCCAATTAAATCTAACCTAAATTATGCTTTGATCTTTATTGGTATTTATTTTATCTGAAACTTAATCAAAAGTTGTATATTTGTCTTTATGCAGTGTAACAGTTATTTTTACATTTAGATGTGAATAATCTAACAAGAATAATCATCCGGGGAAGCTTGATTTTTATAAATGAAATGAGAAGTCGTGTACCAAGCGATGGAACTTAAGTAAACGTTGCTGTGCGCGATGCGCGATTTATTCGATAGAAACGGCAGGCTAACCGGATACTCCTTGTTATTGCGTGACGTGTCGGCTGTAAAGCCCCGACGAATTACGGTACGAATTTGCCACGCGGAGTAACGCCATGCTTTCTGAAGTCAAACGTGGAAAGTCATTCACGCGCCGTCGCACCCCAACGGAATCGGCATATACACGATTCGAGCGATTCGAGACGAATCGAAAAATTAACGCGGAAAGGCTTCGGTCCATCGGCAAAGTCGATTTCCTGCAACAAACGGAGGATAAACACGATCGTACGCGCGCGCGGCGCGGCCGGTATAATCGAAATGTTAACGTTACCAAGTTATTATAACGTTCATTATAACTTGGTAAAAGCGAAAACCACTTTTTTAAAGCTAAATTGCAACTGCTCTAATTAAAATTTCACGAGCATGGCAGCTATTAGAGTTGTAACGTCGGAATTAAAATCGTACTTTTGTGAAATGGTGACACGGCCGACAGAAACGATTCGCGATACGGAAATTTCGACAAACGTGCTTCGCAGCGACATCAATTATCGAAAAGATCTCGTTGTGATTGAGCGATGATGAAAACTTTAATGCACATTTATAGAAAGCAAAATTGTAATCGGAAAACGAATCGTGGTAACAAATAATTAATCCGGCAATAACATATGTATATATAACTTGCGCGCGAAATTCATTGCGTGCGACAAATTGTCAGAGCAAAAAACTGGACAATGTGCTGGAAATGTATTGTTACATTGTGCAGAACTTTTTGCAAGTTTAATTCACACGAGCTCTATGTCAGCATCAGTTTTAACATTTATAAAAAATCATATTTTATATATATTAATTTTTATATGATTGTATGTGTATGTATATGTATATGTAATAGATACACATAACACGCAGATATATAGAAAAACATTAAGGTTATACTCCCGCATTTGTAGACTATTACGAATAATTATAACGATCTCAAGCGGAACTATAACAATCTCACGCTATATCGTTGCAATACACGCGCGAATGCGAAAGATTTAAAAAAAAGTACTTATCCCTTTCCTTCTCTTGCGTTAGTAATTCGGTCGTGATCGTCTCGCCATCCGCGAAATCGTTGCTTCGCCTGGGAATTATCGATAAAACCTACGGAAGAAAGTAATTGCTCTGGCAATAAAGTGGCCACCATGCATCGCGTGCGGCAATCCGCAGAGACGACGACGATGACGACGAGCGTAGTGCAAAACGAAAAGTGCAGTGAAAGCGAGAAAGGAGAGAGAGAGAAAGAGAGACAAAAAATAAGGGCTGTAGGGTGGCGACAACGAGGGAGAAAGCGTCACAGCGGGCCATTCGCCTCTCTCTCTCTCTCTCTCTCTCTCTCCCTCCCCCCCTTCACTTTTTATTTGTTTGCCTCTCATCACCGAGGCCATTGTTCGCCCTGAAGATCGCTGTGGCGAGTTGAATGGCCCTTAAACAGCAGTCCGCGTGTACCGCTACTATGCACAGTTGCTATATGCGATAGAAAACACACGTCCCAGCGTGACGCTACGTGACAATTAAAGTCCTCCCTCCTCCGCAGATTAATAATAATAAATCGAGATAAATCGTTAACTATCAAAATTAATTAATTACATATTAAATGATATCTTAAGAAAAGAAAGAATTCGCCAATGCCTTCTCCCTCGTTTCATTCCTATTTTCTTTTTATTGTTGAAAATGCAAGAAGTAACACCGAAGCAAATACTAAATAACTTCGATGTTAAATAGTGATTTTGCATGTGATTCAGTTTTTTAAACGAATAATTAATTTTGCATCATTCGCGGCGGGTCATATTTAACAACGTTTTCCATCATGCTATTAAAGCCATTAATGTAACGGACACGGGAGCGGTTAAATTCGACGGGGAGAAATATGTAACTATTTTATTAGCGAATTGAGGATACTTGATTGTACTTTGTTAACTCGCGATGGCTGATAAACCGATACGTTAACTTTGTATCATTTATCGCACAAACAGACCAATACACACTCGGCCAATCCGGAAGTTCGCGTTGGCTCGGAATACACCGCATGGTGATAGGATATATATATGTATGCGCTTGAACACATCAAATGTGAACGAAACGTGTGATGCGATTCTGTTTGAATACAGTCGATATCGGAGTGGTCATAAAATTTTTCTTATGGATATATATCGTGTTATACAAACCGCGCGCGTGATAGATTATACGGTCAAACACGTCTGCATTGTACACTTTCGCAAAACATGCACTAAGCCACTGACATTTATCATCTCGATGAAGTTATGTGATCAAGCGATGGAGTGTCTCTATCGCGCAAGAGCGAATACGAAAGGTAATGACATCACGGAATATTTTCCATGGATGACATCAAATATTTGCTGTTAATCTAACGGTCTGTCAAATCGGAAAATCCAAGCTTAAAATTTATCGATTAACCGAAGGTTCACAAGAGAGAGAGAGAGAGGGGGGGGGGGAACGATAAATGACGGATCGAAAATTCTCACGTTTGCAATTAAACTTTGCCGTGATAGTCGCTGCTGCTAAATGGATATTGTCGAGAAAATCAATGATGCCATTCTTCCTCTTACATTTGTGTTTTTATCGAACGTATCAGATGACAAACGACAGTGCCCGATTTTCGATCGCGATTCATCTAGTTTTATGAGTGAGAGTCCGAAAAATCGTCCCGATCGAAATCGAAACGCCCATCCCGACGGAATCGCGTAAGCTCGGTGTTTCCCGAAGGTCCGCCTCTTGAATAATGCAGAACGTCGCCGCGCGAGAAATGTCGAACGTGACCGAAATGAAAGGAAAGGGCGCGGGATGATGGAAAAAAAGGAGCAGCGACGAGGGGCAACGTGTCTCTGACGTCGTGGTTCGGTCAAAGAACACTTTAAAGCGAGTCTGATCCCCGCGGTCGTCTCGTGAATGACGAAATCGGAAGCGATCAGCGGAAACTCGGAACTTAAGAGCTCGAGAGTGAAGGTACTCACTTCTTCCGGAGACGGATTCAGTCCTTTAGCCGGATTATTGAGAATAACGTTTTAAGAATACGTGCGATTGAATGTTTTATTAAGTAATCGGACCACACAATAATAAATGCATGATCCATCTTTTTAGCTATTAGGTCTTTAATTCTCGATTACAACCACGGATCATTTGTACTCAAAGCAAAAATTTTAGAGATGAGATGGTTGTAAAATTATACGATTAATACGAGGTTCTAGATTGTAGATAGAAAAAGCTTTGAACTTTTTTTTATCAATTGCTGTAAGGCGGAGGTTTACTTGCATTCTGTTATCTGTACCTACTTCAAATAAGGATGCTTTAGAATTCAGATGTAGTTTTTATAATCGTAGTTAAGGATCTGTGAAGTTAACATGACATTTTATTAATATAAAAAAAATAATTACAGTTTCGGTAGCACTTTTCATAGTTGTTCAGTTCTACGTAAAAATATAAAAAGTTCCGTATTTTTTATACAAGAAAACTAAAAATGAAAAACTATTGTAAATTCATTTAAATGAATTAATTTTAGAAATTATAATTGCGTTAAAAACCTGGTCTCGGTAGTCTAAAGGCTTAGGACGCTCGCACGGAATGCAGGAGATCCGGGTTCGACTCCCGGCCGAGGCATTATTTTTCGCAATAAGTTTATTACAGTTTTTAAGTTGGGAAATTTGGGGGGATTATTAATATTTTCAGATTTGATTGCGTTGAAAGTCCGACAACTATATCGGCACGCAATTATAATTTCTGAAATTAATTCATTTAAATGAATTTACAATAGTTCAATATCTTAACGTTCTGACCGTTATGGCGCTTCTTAATTTAAAGTATTGTAGTTAACATTAGCGGTCTTTCAATCTTATTATTAAAAATGAAAAATTATGTTAAATCCGGCAAGTTGAGATCCTCTATATAGTTGAGCATGGAAAAAAAATGTTTCTGATCACAACTAATTCTGATTAGCTGAAATTGCATTAGCTACTATAGCTATGAAATTTGTTAATACATACAATACAAAGGATTTACTGCTGTAGCTAATAAAGGACGTAATAGCAAAATATGCATGTCTGTTACAGTCAATTTATTATTTAGCGACATGAAGTTTATTGTCATATAGTTATCGGATATGTTCGTGTAAAAGAAAATTGTCTCTACCACAGCTAAACATGGTTTGCTGTGGAACTGTACTTGCTACCAAATTGTCTGCTACACAGAAAACATTTGCTGCAATGATTAATACATCAACATAATAGCAAAATGCTTGTCTGTTACAATGATAATATTTGGGTCTCACAGCTAATGGAAATTGGACCTTGCAGACACGACGTTAGGTGTCCATATAATACTACTGAATTTAGCTGCCATACCTAATTTTTAACTGTGGCAGCTAATCTTTTTTTTTCGTGAGGGTTAAGCTTTAAATGTATGAGTTTAAACTGATTAGGAGATTAACGATTAGTAATCTATAGATAAAGCGTATCTTATCTTTCGCTGATAGTGCATAGAAATTTCTTTAAAAGAATATTAGTCTATGAGACTACACTCAAAAAAGTGATCTTGCAGTTATACCACAAATTATCTAAGTATAAAAAATAGCTAAAATAGATAAATTTCTAACAAGTACTGCGATATATTGGATATATATTACATCTAATCATATAGATGACAGAGATAGAATTTAGATTTGTGCTATAAATTCTATATGTATAAAACACAATTTTCTCAGTCAGATACAAAAAACAGCTATAATTCATAGCTGAAGCAGCAAAATATTTTTTTTGCATGTAATGTGTGTGGTTAGTAATATCCGGGTCTAATAAATGTCTCGTGCTGACGCGACGACGCGAATCGATGCGAATTCATCAGTCAGGCTTGCCTTTGTTCTGCGTTATTACGAAATTCGTAGTCCGTCGAGGCT
>NW_017257246.1:127995-131131 GCF_001594055.1 Mycetomoellerius zeteki | reverse complement strand
CGATTATGCAAAAACGCGGCTGACTCTTTTGATATCGACACAATATAGCCGATAAAAAAATAGAAGACACAGAGGGAGAGAGAGAGTGGAGAAAAAGAACGGTCGGATGCCGGCGTGTCAACAGGTCGATAAAGGGTTGGAAACGTGTGCACGTGCTCGTGCAAATATTTGCAAGTCCGCACCTTGCACATTGGCGAGGCACGTCCTTTTTGGACTCTTGCTTTTCGTAAATATGGATGCTGCTTTGGGAACGAGATCGAAAAAGAACTAAAATGACGGAATACCTGAATCATAACGATGATGACGATGAAAATAATGAAGAAAAGGAGGACGCGTTTTCCTCTCCCATATTTTTACTTTCTTATCTTCTCTTACTTGAAAATACACTAATAATAATAACTCAAAATGAAATTAAAGGGGGTTCAATTGTTCATATAAAATTAAAATAAAAAAAAAATCTGTATTGAATGAATATATTATCTCCCGCTTGAAATATAAATTTGAAACATATATACACACACACACACACACACACACACAATATAAATGTCGCGACCAATAATTTTATAATCAGACGTCTATATATATATATATATATATAGAAACCCTCGATGAAATGGCACAAAAAAATTAAATTGAAGCGTTAGCATAGGAAGTGAAGCAGGGAAGTGAGCAGAATAAAGGAAAACTGTCGCGTAAACGGAGGACGAGGATTTCTATTTTCTTCAAGTCTACTATGAAGCGGATCAATTTCATTTTCCCTCAAGAATAGAAGAAAAACAAGCTCTATCTTTCTCTCTCTTTCTCTCTTCCCTGTCTCGTGTCATGATGAGGAGACGAGCGAAAAGTGTCGACGGCAGAATACCTTAAACTCTGGAAAGTTGTTAATCTTGTTGCTTTTTTCTTTCCGTCGCGGTTTCGTTCGATACTCCAACCCGACAGAAGCTTCTTCTTCTTCATCGTCCACCGACGTCGTCTTCGAACGAACGTAACAGCGATCCCGAGTTAAAACGAAGTTTTGTTAAGAAAGTAAGCACAATTTATTCTGCGTTTTTTTTATACGAGCTTCTCGAACTGAGATTCGCTCTGACTTGTCTCCAGTGGCGAAATGGATAATCAACGATTTATACGAAGCCAGTTAAATCGTGCTTACTGTGAAATATAATGATGGGAACTTTAACTCTTCGCAATTCAAATTGTTTCTCGCAAATAAACAGAGATTAAGTATTTCGTTCTCAATTTAATTTAATTGGAATACATAATATGTATCAATTTATATTATTTCAAGGAATTCATGAAATTTCTAAGAAAATATAACATGCTGATTATAGTCATAAACTATTTCAGATGTTTAGAGAACTATGCGGAGAATTGCTCTGCCAAAGTTTTTTGTTAAATACCCTTTTAAAGGACATCACGATGTTAAATGTGTGTGTGTGTGTGTGCGCGTGTGTGCGTGCGTGCGTGCGTGCGTGCGTGCGTGCGTGCGTGCGTGTGTGTGTTTAAATCTTTTGAAAACTATTAAAAATTAACGTTACATATTTTAATTCAGTTACATTACGATTTTGATTATTATTTTTTGCATTATAAGACGATAATTTCGTGACGAAATGAAAGATGATATAAAAGAAAGTGGTTTGCGAAAAATAAATAAAAAAAGAAATGTTCGCATATATTCTGCCGAAAGGATTTTTCTCACGCTGCTTCTTTGTCTTTTTCCTTTTCAACCTGCGGAATTAAGCGACCCGACTCTTTGCCAGCTACTTAATTAACACACTTATTGTTATCGGTCAAAACTGCGCTTTTTCTCGTCTTTCCACTCTTTTCAACTAGTCATTCTTTTCGTAACAGTCATGAACGGTAAGAGGAATATCTTTGTTCTGTTCGCAATATGTCATTCGCGTATACGTCCTTTTGGATGAGAGAAACTATCGCTCTCTTCTTTTCATCTTCTTTTTATCTCCATTTAGAGCGCGATATGTATTCTCTGACATTGATACATTTTCCTTGCAGCAATAACGCAGTTACATAGAGAATCGGAGAATATATTGAATATTAGACTCTTGCGAATAACGGAATAAGCCAATTGAATGTTCGATACTATACGCGATAGGATTGTAATTTAAATTGCATTTACGTATCCACAAATTGTACCGTAATTAGATAATAACGAAATTATAGCGGAGCTGATGATTGATGACGGCGTCATCATGCTAACGTTTCCGTTTGCCGTTTTAGTAGTATGGTTGGACACGCGGCCGGACCGGACAGCTCTTCAGTTAAATTCGATCAGAAGCGAATAGAAACGGCACACGCGCGCGCGAGCTGGATTAATCGCAATTGTGACATCGTGCGAAAGACATCTCGTCGTTTCATCGATACGACGATATAACGTGATTCTCTGTAATTTTCACGAATGAACCGTGCGGTGTCGACGATCCGATCCGGTACGCCTGGGCTGGTCGCGTCGAATTAATAGTACGAGACGAAACGTCACGTCGGCCTCCACATCGTGCGTCGCGGATCGCTATGACACGGCGATGAAACTCCATATCTAATCTACCCAGTTCAGAGATTAACGTTTATCTTGTCATCGTAGACTTAATGAGAGAGCATTAGTGTGTAGTAGTCATTAGTATGGAAGTGTAATATATGCACGCGTGTTGTATACATTTGCGATAATCCCTTTACGTTCGACATATTACTTTCGAAATAGCTGGATCATTAAACTGCCAGCACATGCCAGCATGTGTGAAGTTGGCACCTCCATACTTCGAAATCGGAGTTCTGATAAGAATTCTGGATTCTTCAGAACAAGAGGAAGAGTGTTTCTGATAATTTTTAGAAAGAGTCCCGTTCAGGAACACCAAAAAAAAACAGACTTTGAAAAACAGGGGTACTAACTTCACACTCAACATTAGCACCGAATTGTTCTGAATAGCCTATTCGATGTATTTTAACGAGTACTACAGTTCCTGATATAAAAAAATCATTTTTCATTTTTTTCAAAAATATTAAAAAAATTAAAAATTAAAAATATTAAAAAATTAAAAATATTAAAAATATTAAAAATATTAAAAAGATATTGATTTCAGCGCTTCGATTATTAAGGATAATCGTTAGAACTTTTGGCGGG
>NW_017257246.1:89344-127367 GCF_001594055.1 Mycetomoellerius zeteki | reverse complement strand
GCGAGCACCAAATTCTTTGACGACCGGGGAACGAACTTTAGAGTGCGGCGCGTCCTTTTTCGCGCCTAATTAATTATTTTCATTAACTTGGAGTGATCACTAAAATCGGAAATGCATATATTTCGATACTACGATGTCCAAGGAACATTTTAATACCAAAAACTCGCGAGCACCAAATTCTTGGACGACCAGGGAACGAACTTTAGAGCGCGGCGCGCGCTCTTTCGCGCCTAATTAATTATTTTCATTAACTTAGAGTGAGTACTAAAATCGGAAATGCATATATTTCGATACTAGGATGTCCAAGGAACATTTTAGTACCAAGAACTTGCGAGCACCAAATTCTTGGACGACCGGGGAACGAACTTTAGAGCGCGGCGCGCGCTCTTTCGGAACGCATACGACAGTAATACTTAAAATATGTTGTTATATTTAAAATAACGCGATAATGGAAAATGTTTTGGTTTATTTTGGAGCACTAAATTAGCACTAAAATCCCTGTGTACTTCGTCTTTCCATACGAGCTCTGTATATATTTTTTCTATTATGGGGAGGTACAGCTTTATATGAAGCTGGACCCCCCATTTTTTTTTACCGCTAAACGGCTGGAGCACTAAATTTCGGACTAGGGTACTAAATTAGCACCTAATTAGCACTAAATTTTTGACCTATTCCGAACTTGATTTTAGATGGTGGGGGGTCCAGCTTCACAGACATTCAGAACTATTCAGTGCTAGTGTTGAGTGTGAAGTTAGGTCCCCCAGTTTTCAGTCTATTTTTTGACAATTTTTTACAATGATAAAGATTTGAGATTTTTTGTTTATTAGCAACTCTAGATCTCGTCGATAGGAATCTGATACACTAGTTAGAACTATTCGGCTTGATATTAATTTAAAAAATTTTTTTAATTTTTTTATATTAGGAACTTAGTACTCGTTAAAATACATCGAATAGGCTATTCAGAACTATTCGGTGCTAATGTTGGGTGTGAAGTTAGCACCTCTGTTTTTCAAAGTCTGTTTTTTTAGTGTTCCTAAACGAAACTCTTTCTAAAAATGATCAAGAACTCTTCCTCTTCCTGTTCTGAAGAATCGAGAACTCTTATCAGAACTCCTATTTCGAAGTATGGGGATGCCAACTTCACAACGTCTGTGAAGCTAGCATATCATATATCAGCATCGCATGAAATGACACCAGTTCTGGTCGCATCCACAATAGTTCTACAGTTCTATATCGGTTTTATCAATAGTTCTATCGAATTACGTCCAGAAACAACGATTTAAAAAATGAGATGCTAACTTCCCAACTTACCATCCAGCATCTCACCGGATTTCGAACGTATGAGGTGTAAAGTATAAGAATCCAAAGAGTTCTATCGTTAAAACTTAATACATCAATAGTTCTGGCTATAAAATCAAAAAAATTGTACAAAAACGTATATATTAACACGTACAGGTGATATTCTGGCCGACTCGAAAGAGTTCTGATTATTTTATTGCAGTTTTAATGTAGTTCCGATATCGTTTGAGTGTTTTCTAAAGAGTTCCGGTGATAAACATTATTAGAAATTTTTTAAACAATTTTTATAGCGCGAAAACAATACATATTAACACGTACAGGTGATATGCTGGCCGACTCGAAAGAGTTCTTATTATTTTATTGCAGTTTTAATGTAGTTCCGATATCGTTTGAGTGTTTTCTAAAGAGTTCCGGTGATAAACATTATTAGAAATTTTTTAAACAATTTTTATAGCCCGAAAACGATACGTATTAACACATACAGGTGATATGCTAGCCGACTCGAAAGAGTTCTTATTATTTTATTGCAGTTTTAATGTAGTTCCGACATCAATGTTCCGACATCAACAATGTTTATCGCCGGAACTCTTTAGAAAACTCTATAAAAATTGTTTAAAAAATTTCTAGCAATGTTTATCGCCGGAACTCTTTAGAAAACACTCAAACGATGTCGGATCTACATTGAAACTGCAATAAAATAATCAGAACTCTTTCGAGTCGGCCAGAATATCACCTGTACGTGTTAATATGTACGTTTTTGGACAATTTTTTTGGTTTTATAGCCAGAACTATTGATGTATTAAGTTTTAACGATAGAACTCTTTGGATTCTTGTACTTTACACCTCATACGTTTGAAATCCGATGAGATGCTGGATGGTAAGATGGGAAGTTAGCATCTCATTTTTTAAATCATTGTTTCTGGACGTAATTCGATAGAACTATTGATAAAACCGATATAGAACTGTAGAACTATTGTGGATGCGACCAGAACTGGTATCATTTCATGCGATGCTGATATATGATATGCTAGCTTCACAGACGTAACTTCACACACCCACTGCTAGCAAGATATTTTTTAAAGAAAAAATTAACGCGCTATGTCGAGATACAACGTTCCTTTATGCATTAACGCTTTCAAAGCCCGCTTCGTACGAGGTCTAGGTATATAATTTTTAGTCTTAAGCAACCTGCCTATTAATAAGTCTTGGATGAAAAATTTTCTAAAAAAGATGCAGCGAGTATAGATTACATGAAAAAATACGATTCTGCGCCTTAAAAAAAAGTGATAGCCATGGTGCAATTTTAGCGAGATAATTCCGATCGTCATCGAATCTCGTTAATTGGAAGAATTCTGTGAAGCCGCGAAGAACTGTTAATGAGTGATTCAAATTTAAATCTCGATCGTCTTGTCTAGTCGGATAATGACGCGATATTACGTCGAACCCGTGCTTATTGGTCGCCGTTGGCCTCCTTTTGCGGCTTTTCATCGATGAATACGTCAGGAAGAGAGAAGGAGTAAAATTGACAGAAGGAGGACGAGAGATAAAGTACCAATCGCACTCTTGTGCCGGCGCGATTAACGCCGATTGCAAGAAGCAGTCGAGATCCTCTCTCTCTCGTTGAAGGAAACTTTTTTAATTTCGAACATCCGTGGAAATTATCGACTAACTTCTCTTCTCCCGGCCGGGGTTCACTGCGACTGACTGCCCTCTGCCTTCTATTCGTGGACTCTTTGCCGCGGATACCCGGCCGCTATTCAAATTAAGTGGAAAGTTCATCTCTGCCTCTCTCGCTGGCGTAATTTCTCGAGCGACTGCGCGTGCATTACTATAACGTCGCATTCTGCGAAAAAGGAACGGCGTTACCGACGAGGATTGGGATTTGCGTAGCCCACCGATTGCCGATTAGAAAGTTGAAAATCGCCAATGGGAAACTGGCTACATCTATAAGCGTGAAAAACGAACGATATCGGGGATCATCGCAAACGTAACTACGTGGAACGACCGAGTTAATATCAATGCTGATTGTGAGAAAAATTTCTCGTTGAAAATGAATGAAAAGGATCTGATCATATCAATTAGAATACTGATTATCTTATCTAGAATTATAATAGATTTAATCAGAAAACTCAGATTTGTTTTGTCCTAGATTTTCAACTAGAATTTCAATCAATTTTTGCCAGGGTGCTATTATTCCATATACTATTCTCGCTTCCATCGATATTCCTCGAAAGTACCGCAAGACCACTCTCGCGAAATTAGATCATGATAAAGCGGCATCGAGAATTCACAAATGCACGCCATTTTTATTCACGCGGTTTGGTATTCGGCTCGGCCCTGCGGTTACCAAATTAGCGGAATTTTCATCCGGGGCACCTCACACGTAATTGCACAGTACCGGCTATGCGCTGTTAGTTACATATCCGTATCTGTATTACATCGCATGATGTTGAACGAAATGAAGATACACGGGAGATGCAATAACGGTAATGTGGAAAAAGTAGAAGGCGGCGAGATACGAGCGACTCCGCGCGATCTTTTATTTCACCTCTCCTCTCATTATATTTGTTCCTCCTCGGTTTCAGACTTGGTTCGTCCTGCTCCTCGTATTGTGTTCTCCCCTGCCTTCTCTTGAAGAAAAAAATATCGACTATATTTTTCTCGCCAACCGCTCTGTTACGGCAAGCCTATTGAAATTTATGATTTTCTCTTGTTTTGTCCGACCCATATAATCTCGTAAGGTCTTGTAAAAAGTTCGTAGTAACGTCTCGCTCGTGAGTTATAGAATCATAAAAACGATGAAGATAGTCGCGACTTTCGACTACTTTGGCCATACCATTTCAATTCAATTAGAAATTAAAGATTTTTTTACGGCGAATCCTTTTTGCGAGAAACTGTACTACACCGTGAATTTGAAGATCAGTTCCATCAGTTTGACGAGTCTCCTGTGCGAAAGCGTAATGGGCCAATTAGTCGTCGCAATCGTAGACTTCAAGCTGTAATGGCCGCGCATTATGACACGCGAAGGAACTTAATCGGATCTAAGTGACCTAGTTGCGTCGACGTTTCGCACCATCTAATTCGCCGCGCCAACTCCCCGCCTCGCAAAGTAGAAGGATTGACGATTAGAAAGAAAAAAAAGAATGGAGATGATGAGACTCTTGAGGATTTCCCGATATATTCTGCGTGTCAACGATACGTATCAACGTAGTAATAAACGTGTATCAAATGACTCGTATTCTCTTCCGTCTTTTAACAAAATATTTCCTGCGTGGCTATAGATATCGTGCGCTTTACAAGTCGCGACGATATTTGTATTGTGCTGCGTGAGGAATATTTCATGCACTTCATCCCGTGCGGATACGGAAATATCGTTCGGAAAGTTCGACGAGAAAGACTTGGACGGTCGGCGCGACGCGGCGTGCGGAAGTCGCTATACCTATAGCCGTCTCGCAAATTACTTCAACGAGAGAAGTGCATATAACGGAAATTTAAGAGAGATTGTACGTTCATCGTAGCGAATCGCGCGATGCTCTAGAGGCGGGCGCGAGTCGCCAATGCACGCGAATCAGATTCAATCGACACAGAGATTACAGGTTTTATGAGAGTTTAAAAAGATTTTCCGGCGACCACGATTGAAGGCAAGCGATTACCACGCCGCGAAATTTGCAACTGTGTGTGTGTGCGCGTGTGTGCGTGAGTGAGTGAGTGAGTGCGTGAGTGAGTGTGAGTGTGAGTGTGAGTGTGAGCGTGAGCGTGAGCGTGAGCGTGAGCGTGAGTGTGAGCGTGAGCGTGTGCGTGAGCGTGAGCGTGAGCGTGAGCGTGAGCGTGTGCGTGTGCGTGTGCGTGTGCGTGTGTGAGAGAGAGAGAGAGAGAGAGAGTGTGCGTGCGTGCGTGCGTGCGTGTGCGCGTGTGTGTGTGTTACAAGAAAATGTAATGAAATATAGGGGGTTCCATTTAAAAAAATCGACGTGACCTTGATCTGGCCTTGGCGACGCTACCCAAGATCAAACTGATTAGATCAGTAAATACATCATTTTAAACCTTACAATTTTTGTCTGAAACATTTTTCTCAGAAATGCTTCATTTTTCGAGATATTCGACCGTTTCCGGACTTTTTGAAGACCCTGTATATAAACTTCTATGTGTAGCTTTCTCTTTTGTAACTTCAACTTAAAGTAAATCTGTAGGAGCGAAAGAATTGTATTTCTGGTACGAATCGAAACCGATTTTTCTTCCGTGAAAGTTTAATCCGAGCCACCCATTTGACGTAATGCTTTTTTTCACAAACTTTGATCGACAAATATCGTGAATAAATTTTAAGATAATGTCTCATTTATCATTCAGGAGCTAGTTCGCTGAGTAAAAGCGTTAAATAATTCGTTTCATTAAGACTTGAGCCAAATTTCTTCCAAGGAAAAATTGAATAAAATTTTTTTAAGCGCGGGTAAAGAGAATTGGGGGGAATATAAAGTGCTCATTCCGTTGTGGAGCACGCACGTCGCCGCTCTTTTTCGGAACTTTTCGGTATAAAATGTGGAAAGAAGAAAGGGCTGAGTCACGAGGGTTAAGCCCGCGGAATCGAAAATACACTTCCGCGAGTTTTCCATTCGATTCCATTCATCGGTCGATTCTCCGGTCGGCTCTCGGAAATCCCGTACCTCGTAAATTTCCGGAAGTAGTTCTCGGGAGAACAAACGTCGTATTGTTTGGCCCGGAATAGGTTCTTACGTGGATGTCGTTGGCTCGGTATGCATCTTCAAACCAACTCACACAGCCGCGAGATCGTTCGCTGGTCGCGACGAGCTATTCGCTGCCGCATTTACTCACTCGCGTAAATCATTGTTGCGAATATGCCACGCAAAAGATGAGGGGAAGGAGAGGGGGTAAATAATAAAATTAAGGGCGGTATTCATAGTCCATTCTTATTTCGAGACTGTATTAAAAGTAATGTCTCAAGATGCTATAATAAAGTCCTCTGATTGGTTCGTGACTTCTTAAGATTATACTTAAAACTTAAATATAAGATCTGACTATGAATACCGGCTCAAGACCACTACTCTCCAACCCCTGCTCTCGCAAAGCCGCAGTGTGCTTTCACGTATTTTGTTGCGACGTTTCTCTTTCGTTCGCTCTCGAATCTTCCTTTAAGAGGCAATCAATGAAATTTGAAATAAAGATTTGATTCTAATTATCACTTTAGCTGGTTCAGTTGACAGACATCAGTTGACACAATTCCGTCGTAGGAAGCTAATCATCGGAATTGCGACCACTTTATAAAGCGCCTAGAATGCTCAATTCATGCTTCGTTTTTTCTTTTTATTTCATTTTTCTTGTGTATCACCCTTTTTATAACACCCGACTCGCTCCCTCCTCTTTTTACGCCTACAGGGCAGTCGGTAGACCAGAACTGGGTGTTACATGGGGTAACTTTATGAGCATGGCCGCCAGCAGGCAGAGCGCTTCTATTCCCCTTTGGATTTTCAAAAGCCTCCTGAGGGGACTGACCCTATTTCCAAGTTCCTCCCGGCTCCACGCTCGTCGACTAACGCGAAAATATTACGTTTCCAACCAACTCGGTTTAGTCAAAGACACGTTGCCCGACATTCTCCTCGTGATTTATCGCGGCCGTTCATTTTCGGAAATTGCGCTGTCCACACGAAACGGTGTTCAACGTCGATTTGTTCATCGCGGCACGTTTCCGGCAAATAGCCGTCGTTTGACTTGCCGCGGAACAAACAGCGGATCAATGTCGCGTTCTGATGAAATTCTTATGCGCGACAAATGAATTCTCAAGAATAAAGTGTCCAGAATGCGCCGAGGCGTTCGTTCGCAAGGTGTGTCTCGCGAACGTCTGATCTACCGCACCTCGGCCGTTATCACGGAAATCGCTAGTGTCGTGGCTCGCGCCATGCCAAGCTACACGATTTATGTCAGACATAATACGTAGTGTAAGATAACACAGACAACGAGACGTAATACGCTCGCGATTCTATATCTGTAACCGCAACTGTCGCATATGCAAAAATTCCTCGGCTGCCGCGCCGAGCTTGCTGCACCTCGCCGTGTAATTCGCACGACGTGGCTTATTGTCGGATATATTTCACAATACATTACTGTCAGTGGCAGAGAGCGCGGCGCTTTTGGAAATATCTTGAATGTCTCGCTACCGACTGCGCTGCAAATTATGTCTCTATGACGGTTGCGTTAATAGTATATAACGGAGAAGTAAGAGAGAGGGAGAGAAGGAAGGAATGTGACGTCACATCGTATTAAAGTTTCTGATCCATGGACTAGACCGTACTGCGATAAATAATACATGTTTCAGCATTCAACCGCGCGACGAGGAATATTAATTAATGTAGTCGCCGCTTACTTTGCGAACACGTCCGTCATATTTACTTGTTGGGTCAAATTAACTTCGAGACGAATGATTTTTACCTTCGTCGCGATTAAATCTTTATTATCATCTTATCGAATTCATTATAATTTTTTAAATAATTTATTCTAAAATTATTTATAAGGCGTCGTTATTCATTAGGCCAAAAATTATAAGATTTTACATTATTCTGTGAAAATCGCTGCGTTCATTGGAACTGCGCAAACATCTTTGTTTCTTATATGTAACGTTATAAAAAGCTTATCGTAGAACAGATATTTTTTCAAAAATATTTTCTCTTTTAATCGCGCTGTTGATATAACTTGCACTTGTACATTGCAAACTTTGCAATTTAAATTCAAGGCAATTGTTACGCGCAAGAAAGTAAAAAGACCAAGATTACAAAGGTCATCTGTTTGACAGTGATTTTGCTGAGAACCACTGGAGTGATATCTGTTTATGTCCCTCGTGCCGGAGTGTAGGATTCTCTATTTATTATTTATGTCGTGAAGTTAGATTCATACTCCAGACATCGACACATGGGCATCCGGGATTTCCCGAACATATACTCGCCGGCCTATGCCGATATCTGTAATAGATGAATAATGTTAAAGATGCTTACTCTTCAACTTTGATGCTTTGATTATTCAGCTTTCGCAGTTGAAAGCGAAAATGCGAGATATTTTCCCAAGATGTCTCTCTTGAGTCTGACTGAAATTACATCTAATGTTAGATACCTAGCTGTATTTAGTGCACCGCGTATAATGCAGCAGTCGCGTATCTTCGTAATAGGCACGAAGCTATTTAAATGCCACACCGTGGAACATTCACCGAGAAACATCTCTCGCTCGCTAAGTACGACTTTGCACTTAAGGGAGTCCAACGGCGGAGTTTACTCTTCTCATAACTTTCGACGCAGAACAAATCTTGGGTGTACCTTGCCATTTCCGTTCGGAACAATCTTTCATCCATTTCTGAGAGTAGTTGCTCTGTGAGATATTCATATAACAGCTGTTTTCCTCACCTGTTTTGAGGTTGCGGTTCCCTCACGCACTCGCGCCTCTGCCGATCTCGCACGAATTCTACATCCGAGTTGTTTCTTTGCTGTTGTCTCGCGTGTCTCATTGAAATTCGTCGATCGGTCAATCGGTCGAACGATCCGAGAGAGGGAATTAATCACTTATAATCTCAGTCGCACATCCATACGGATGGACGGTATCGACTTCCATCGTGCAGAGAAGATCACAGGAAAAGGAGCGGAGATGGAGAAGATGAGGAGGAGGAGGGGGTGATCGATCTCGTCGAGGGGTGAAGGGTGGAATCTACAGAATAGCCGGTATCATCTTCCAGAAGGAGAGCAGAAGGGGACAAACGTTGTCGTGGTTGCGAGAAGGTGGTTGTAAGGGGGTTGGCGCGGCGGAAGGGTGGCGAGAGAAGCGGGCAGGCTGCCTGGTTGGCAGGGTCGGTGGTGGCCCTTGTATTGATTCACAACCCCTGTCGTCCTCCCTCTCGCCGCCGTGCCACGGAAGTCGAGAAAGAGAGATAGATAGATAGAGAGAGAGAGGGGGGGAGAGGGAGAGGCGCAATAGAGGGAGGAAGGATCGTAGTCAACCCCTAAACATTGGCGTAGAGCATCTAGACGTCGCCATGTCAGAAATTACTGTCTAGCATGCCGACATCGGGGGTTTAGTATAACTTATTGACTTACTCCATGGACGCGAATAATATTCTGGCGATCGTCGTAAAAGCCGTTCGCCGCATATTGCATGCACGTTTCAAGTTTCGATGTAGCTTTCGGCGCATCGTTTCCGGACTTTGTTAAAATAACCTCGCGGCAATTCGTCCTCCCGTTTGCCCCCCTTTGCGATCACATCGCACGCTTGGATTTCAATTAACGTCGAAATCTGAAAACGGCCGCTGCTCGACGAGGGACAATGAATCGCTTTTCGATGAAAAATCTTGCGACTGTTCGAAAACGTAGTTAACGTTCCCCGAGCCATTCAACCGATATGAGGAGAGGAAAGAGGGAGTCTGCCTTTGACCTGTCGCATCGAATAGCGGGATGAACGTGTCGGAGGTGGTGGATAGATAGCATTGCGAAAGGGTTTAATCGGGGGCTTGATGCGCGCCGAGAGTTGGAACGAATTCAGAGGATAGACGTGCAATTATTACAAAGATCACGGACAATTGCGCGTTCCCTTTCTATTCCACCTCCTCTTTTTTGTTCCTTTCCCTTTACTGCTTTTTCCTTTCATTTCGACGCTACGTCTGCGACAAATGAATTGGGAATTAATAGTTTTATACTCGTTGACTGTACTCGTTGACAATCACGATGGGAGATACGTTGACAAGTATGTTTCTCTTTGAAAGTTGCTAAACGGGAAAAAGATTTACACCCTATCTATCTGTGCGACGGTATATCTGTAGAAAACGTCGTTTTAAAAGAAGGTCCGAGAGATTGTCTGATTGAGCGTTAAATAGGCGCTCAATTGAGCACAACGAACAAACAATCGGACCTTGACAAAGCGAGCCATTGAACCGGAAGAAAAGGAACGTTCCTCCAACGTGACAATTTTCCACAAAAATAACTTTCCACGTTTTCAACATGCTGGCGTGTTCTCCGTTTCGTCAATTATATTTTGCATCGCGGAATTCCGCAACGTTTTCGTAACGGCCTTCTACGATCGCTCGAAGCGCGCTCAGCCGCTCACGTGTATCAAAAGGTAAACTCGAAACAATGATCCATTCACAAGGGAAGCCTATAGGCGACACTTGACGTTTTGTCGGTGAGGAGGAGCGAAGGTGGAATCGCTGGTGATGCAGCATATCTTGCATTCGACGATCGAAGGCGCTTATTAAGGCCAAGTGTCATCCCGGACGATGCCATTTCGGTCTTCGACGTGCTTCGTTCACCTCTAGATTCTGCCCCTTTCGCCTCTTTCGCCCCTTTCGCTATCTCGTCGAGACCTCTTTGGAATTTAATAATCTCGTTGGGGGAAGAGAGGGAAAAAGGAACTTCCTTTCTCTTCTCCGTCTCTTCCTCATCTGAGAATAGTTCTGAAAATTAACAATATCTATGCAATTTGTTCCTCTCTCTTTCTTATTTCTTTATCGTCTATTCGCATTTAATCGTTCACTACGTGTTAATTGAGATGCTTGGGGAAGCGTCACGCGAATCTTCCTTAACTTAACACTGCAGCTGACGTACATTAACTTGCAGACGCTCACGAGGCTTCCTCCTTCCGTGCCCGTAGGTCATGCGCAACGCATATACGATCGCGGCCGACAAGAATGCATTCTCACTCCTCTCTCTGTCTCAGCGTCTCAGTTGATTTACGTGAGAATATTTTGCGCGTATTATGCGCGACCTGTCACGGCAAACCGCATACTGCACCCGGGAGGTAAGAATCTCGGGTAAGAAGCGATAAGTGGGGAATTTCTCTCGACTTTATTAGTCTTATGGAATGCGCCTGCGAAGAGACGCACATTCGGAATTTATTAACTTCATTCGTCGAAGAACGATGGAAAAGATACGCGCTTTTATCCTGAACGAATGATCTCTCCGCGCCTTCTTTCTTCACAACTGCCAATTTACTCGGTACTTGTGCACTGCGCGCCATTCGAATCTTTTTCGCCTTCTTTCCCATCGTGCCGGTTTAGTCTCTTTATTTTTGAATGGTAAATGAGCGCGGTACACGAGTCTTTCAATAATTTCGATTCACTCTTCGCGAGATAAATTCTAGTAATAAATTGATGCTTAGGTAGAAGCAAGAGAGCTAACGAATTATTCATTTGCCGTGTGTATACGTTTTACTCTGGTTCCCCATTTCCTGAAACTTTGCAACGCCATCAGTTTTTCTGGAATTCCCTGTGCGCCGTCCATGCACTGTCATGACAAGCGTTATTCGAAATACAAAATTCGTATTTTTGATTTTGTTAGCTTCGCAAGATCAATACTCGCACGATAGAAGGAGCCGACGACCGGTTCATTAAGTGCGTAACAGAGGAAATCCAGACGGGCAAAGCCGAATCGACCGGCCACTGCGGCTTTTGAATTTGGTTTCACGCCCAACAGATCATGGCCGAATTGTATTACGACGGAAATTTCTCGCAAAGTTACCTGCCATAATTACTATATTCTCGTCTGTACCAAATTATCTCACATTAATCCCACGTTTTGTGTGCGAGCGAGGTTTTTTTACGCACGAGCTAATTTACATCCGTCGCTAGTGGTATTCTATTTATTCTTCCGAAAATGCCGTGTTTTGTGAATACATATTTTTGCGCTTCTACGCTGATAGGAGAGATCGAAATTCTTTTAATGAACGTATTCGACGACTTTCTGTCTCTCTTTTAGAGCAAGTATACGGCACTCAATCGAACGAATCCAACAATCATCGAATCCGACAATTACAATCGCGACAAAGAGGTCCATCTCCTCCGATATTAATTTCATTTGAGTATTCGTAGTATTGTCCGGCCTGTAGTTGCTCGAAATATCCGTTCAAGTGTTCATGGAACGTATATCCCGACTGTAACGTTATTCATTAATTATCAAGTATGCGCCGAGAGGATAATAAATTATTTTCTAGGTAAAACCCCGCAAGCGCGCGCATGAGACTTGGAGATGGAATAAGAGCGCTCTGGAACGTTTTGATCCACATGGCTTTTCGCGTATTATGTAACGCGCGTTTAATTATTTATTCAGCTGCTACGGATAATTATGTTTATTACGATTTGCGATTTTGTACGAAACGACGATTTATTTTATTTAGGCGTTTTCGCGTGGGAACGCCTCACAAACTTCACCTCGCTTTCTCTTCGTGCCCCTTTCCGAAATCAAAAGAACTTTTCACCAAATTCAAAGAAAAAAAATGTATCGTTTGAACTAAAACGACATTCTTCGTTGGTCCTGTCAACAATTTACGGTTCACCCGCGCTGTACGTGATTCGCATAAAAATCAAACCGCAACGTAGAGTCCACATCCCTTTGTCGTCAGATAGACGTACGTCGCTCGACAAAGGATGGTAAAAAAATTATTTAAGTAAATATGAGAGAGAGAGAGAGAGAGAGAGAGAGAGAGAATCGTTGGAAAAGAGAAAATATAAAGGCGGAATGAGTGCAGAAAGGGAGAAAATAATAAACGGGAAATTCGCGCAATGTCCACCGTTGGTATATTCTGCAAATGAGGTGGCTCTGTAAAAACATATGGAAACAGCGTAGTGAAATTTCCATGATTATTGCGGAAATTAATTACTCTTAAGTAACACGTAACACTGAAACGCTGCATGATCGCACACTAAAGAAGGATAAATGTATAATTTTTCGCGTTTAATTGATGTCTATATGAACTTTATATTCTTTTAACTCCTCTCTCGATTATAAACCTCTCTATCACTCGATATTTATGATATCGGAGTATCAAGAAGGAGCATGATTTATGCGTGAGGAGGGTCTTAGCACGAAGCGATCATGATGAAGGACGAGGGTCGAGGGCACGCTTTTTTAAAAGGTTGTCGATTCGCGGGTAGGGAAAAATGGATTCTTTTTGCGCAATCACGGCCGTTGTTCTTTCAGGGAAACTGCCGATATTTGCCTAATTTTACGCTTAACATGCAAAGAAGCTGCTCTTACTCTTCCATATCGAACAACGAGGGATGTCCTCTCCACGATCCTTTCTACAACGCCTCTCAAGTGCACTCGAACTTGCACCTTCACGCGAGAATATTCGATGTTTGAATCGACTGGAGAGAATTATTGCGCGAGAATCCGCGTCGTTGATCAAGCTTGTCTTATAATCGCGTGACTCTCTATAAGCTTCCCATCTAATTTATCTCTCTTATTCTTCTCGCTTATATATACTTAGTTTTGAATCTAGTTCACAATCCTTTGCGATTTTACATCGAGGGGTGGCCTCTTCGACAATCCGTATTATTCTCCAAGTACTTGAAGCAGTAGGGGAAACCGGGGTCAGTAAACTATAGGGGTAAGTAGAATAATCGAGGCTACGTTACAAACAAATCGCGCGAGACACGCGTAAACCCGTCTGAGCACGCAGCAGCGACTGCCGCTCAGTCTGCTGTAACATCTCGTTGCTAACACATCTATGATAGAAATTACGCTACAATGTTAAAAAATCGTACATCTAAGTAAACATTTTTATTCTTAAAGTTTTTGTTTTACAATCGTATATAATTGTCTGAGATATTTTATTTCCATTTAGATAGTAAGCGTAATTCTTACTTAATAAAGTCCAACAGATTTTTTTTGTTTATCTGTCTTTGTTAATGTTTTTAAAAAATGAACGGATGGAGCTAGTGGGCTAACCATAATACGGGGCTATATGACTAACTAGCAGCGGCACTGTTTTCTTAGAAATACGCATGATATACAATTGTTTTTGGTGATACAAAATAGTACAAATTCAATCCTATTGATTTCTAATATTATTTTTCTTTTTTTCTTTTTTTAAAATTGGTCTTAATATTAAGCTAGCAGCGCCACAATTTTCTTCGAAATGGCACATCGTACAAAATTATTATTGATGGTACAATTTAATACAAAATGGGTACTAAAAATTCCGATAGGTCCGATTTGATTCTGCTGATTTGGTCCTACCAACTTTATAGAGCTGAAAATGTTTTACTTCTTGAAAAAGAGTGGCAATATTTCATTCCTTTAAAGAGATTTACCTCAGTGGTAAATGTTATAAATGTGGTAAATTCACTAATTTGAATCAGATCTTATAGGAATCTTGTATAAATCTTACAAAATCTGATAAAACACGATAGGATTCATATCCGATTAATCGTGATGCTCGCGAGGTCAACGATAGAAAATGATATAAACTTATAGAAAACGATACAGATTGACAGAAATCCTACCGTTCTCAATCATTCTCTATCAACATATCCATATATGTTCATACATCCTTTTTTCTTTTGTAAAATTACTTTTAAGTGTAATAGAAGTAGTAATAATGTGAAAATATTAAGAATAATTAAAAGGATAATTTTGTGAACATGTGTGTGGGCATTCTAAATGCATAAAGGGTAACTTATCGTATTATGTTTGTTATAATTGCAATTCGGATAACGATTCGGATTAGATAAAATGTCATTTAGTACAAAGTTATTTTTTTATTTTATAATAAATATGTTTGTGTTTAAAATATATTCTTATAAAAGTTTTGACGTCTGCCTAGCTGGTCCCCCCACCTAACCAAATCTTAATGAAAAAATTATGGAATAATGCGCTATTTATGCGCTATTCATATCCGCAAACAAAAATTTTTGCGCTCCTTCCGTTTAGCTAAAAAAAAAAATTTTTTGTGGGGGGCTGAGTAGGCAGTCAGTCAGCCCCCCCACCCATTAAAAATAATTGATTTGAAAAATTAAATACACAGGATTTATGCGCTATTTATGCGCTACTATTTCCAAGCGTTTTCGATTTTTGCGCTGCAACCCTTAAGGCACTTCCCTCTTGGAGCAAACAGACATATTAACGCTTAAGTCGTTTAAAATTGCAAAATTAAATACTCTGACTATGCATAATAATTCTCTGATTTATGCGCTACTATTTCCAAGCGTTTTCGATTTTTGCGCTGCAACCCTTAAGGCACTTCCCTCTTGGAGCAAACAGACATATTCACCCTTAAATCGTTTAAAATTGCAAAATTAATTCTTTAAGGATGTAAAATAATTTTCCGATGTATGCCTTATTATATCCACATCCAAATTTGATTTTTCGAATTATGAATTTTAGTTTTCACCATCTAGCGGTGGTTTTTATCGACATTTCAAGTTGGGAAATAATTTATTATATGTAAGACCTCTATTAAGCTGGACCCCCCACCATCGAAAATCAAATTCGGAATAGGTCAAAAATTTAGTGCTAATTAGGTGCTAATTTAGTACCCTATTCCGAAGTTTAGTGCTCAAACCGTTTAGCAGTAAAAAAAATGGCGGGGTCCAGCATTATTTGACGACCGGGTAACGTATTTTAGAGCGCGGCGCGCTCCAATATTTGAATTAACGCTATATTTTAATTCTTTTGGCTCTATTTTGGAGCACTAAATTAGCACTAAATTCCCTGTGCACTTATTTGTTGTATACGTGCACTGTATATATATTTTTTTATGGGGGGTCCAGTTTGTCATTAAGCTGGACCCCGCCATTTTTTTTACTGCTAAACGGTTTGAGCACTAAACTTCGGAATAGGGTACTAAATTAGCACCTAATTAGCACTAAATTTTTGACCTATTCCGAATTTGATTTTCGATGGTGGGGGGTCCAGCTTAATAGAGGTCTTACATATAATAAATTATTTCCCAACTTGAAATGTCGATAAAAACCACCGCTAGATGGTGAAAACTAAAATTCATAATTCGAAAAATCAAATTTGGATGTGGATATAATAAGGCATACATCGGAAAATTATTTTACATCCTTAAAGAATTAATTTTGCAATTTTAAACGATTTAAGGGTGAATATGTCTGTTTGCTCCAAGAGGGAAGTGCCTTAAGGGTTGCAGCGCAAAAATCGAAAACGCTTGGAATGCGCAAAAATTTTTGTTTGCGGATATGAATAGCGCATAAATAGCGCATTATTCCATAATTTTTTCATTAAGATTTGGTTAGGTGGGGGGGCCAGCTAGGCAGACGTAAAGTTTTGTTATTATGTAGCCAAAGATGTACCTTAACATATACATTAATCTTCATTTTAATAATGTTAGTCAAATTACCCCGTACCATTAGTCATCTTACTCCGGTTCCGAGGCTAGTTGAATCAGATGGAATGCATTAGAAAAATACATTTTTTTTCATATTAGTCATCAGTTTCCCCTTATTATTAAAATATTATTAGATAATCAAATGTAGTAACTGGCGTAGAACTCATTTTTTCGATAAGTCTCTTAATTTCGTCTGTAAAAATTCGAAACTGAAAAATGAGTCTACTATCCCCGATCTCCCTTACATATGCGATCAGCAAAGTGTACCTTTAAATCTCTGCAGCACTTCCCAAGTAGTACATAAATTAATTTTTAAATTAGATTACATCGAGCGAAGAAAACGAAACGCATAACATTATCTTCGTAAGTCGATTCGCGAACCACGAAGAAAAAAATTTATTAAGATTTTCCTGCAGTTTCTCGATGCCATGCCGGGGTAATCTCATCTCATAAAATTCTCCTCTGTGTGCCGCTTTTCGTCCACATGTAGATCAGGAGGGCTATAAAAATACGCGCGCGTCATACTTTTCCAGAATTCCTCCGCCACCGCTGTCACCTCACCGTCCTCTCCCTCGTCTCGCAAAGTCGAGCAATTGTCCGATCGGCCGTGCAGCCTTCTCCGGTCGCTACTATGCAAGTAGCACAATTAGTTAGAGCACCGTGAACGTTTAGGTGTGCCGCAGCTCGGCCAAGCATCGTTCTTCCTGCCGACACGTCCCGACTGCCGCCGCCGCGCTGTCGTGTATCGACGATGACGACGACGACGACGACAATGATGAGAGTCAACGATTTGAGATAACGCGATCATCACCTAAGAGCAACGCAGGTCGATTTACCTGCACAGCATGCCGCACGTTCCACGTGTTCTTGTCATAAATATCAGCGCCGTTATCACAGAGTGCTTTGCCGAATATTCCTCTTCGAAAGGGCGAGAAAGGGGATAGAACCTCGAATATTCTAGATGAATATCGAGAAACCCGCAGGGCTCGAGTTTCGCGAATTCGCGAGATGAATCCGAGCGGAAGCTAAAGCCCGCATATCAATTCAATCGCAGTCATCCCGGAGAATGGACTATTTGAATTGGCGGGTTATAGGCAAGACTGAATCCGAATTTCGTCACTTGTCGCATGGTCTTTCCGGTCTCTTACCTCATTGTTACATATTGTAACGACGCTAGCGTATGTGCGCGCGTCGTGAAAATGTAGGCCTCGAGCCGCCTACCGCGCGATCGATTTTTCCATTTTCTCGAGCGTTGACCATCGTTTTCCTCGATGGGTAATCCGATGATGGAGAGCGAAAGGAACGAAGAATCCACGGTCATACACGGCGGAACGTGGAACGTGGAACGCGCGCGTTGCGGCAGCCAGACCTGAGTTAAGTCCCTTGGATTTGAATCCAATATGAAAAATCCCGTCCCATTCAAATAAGGCGACGATGTGTAGGAGGGTGTACGCGTGCACTCGCAAACGCGAGCGACAAGTTCTATCCCAACCGGATAGAGCAGATTTTCAATATCCCACCGTTCACGAATCGCCTTACCGTATAACTTATTGAATACATTCGGAGCTCGCTCACGAAGCTTTTGATGAATTTATCGTGTCCGCGTGCACGTTGATCATGTACATCAAAAATACAATGTGATTCCATTCATTCGTCCATTCTAATTATTTGTCTTCGAGTTCTCTTCTGATGCCTTTTATGGCAATTACACAAAACGATAATCGTTTTGCATACGATTAAGTAATAATATTTTATTGTGTATTTAAGATTGATTAATATTGTAAAAGGATAAGTAGATGTAATTTACATATATGGAAGATAGATAGAGTAAGTATATGTGCGCGAAGGTAAGGTATCAGTGGGATTGCTGTTATGATGCACTCATAGAAAAGATTTTCAATGCTACTACTCTTTGATCTATCGTAAAATAGGATCGATCAGAAGAAAAGTCATATTTATGATTACGTTAACAGAGGAATATTTTACTCTTAAATGAAAAATTTCTAAATCTAGAATAAAATGATCTATTGATTTCATCTGAAATACTATGACGCCAACATAATGCGTTAGAACATCGGGTAAAGATTTATTTTAAACCAAGAATATATAAACTTAAATTTATATGTATTGTTCTTTCCTCAAATAATAAATCAATGTTATTTTTATTTATTCGAGGGGAATAAGAATTATTGATCTAATCTTAATATTGTTTTATTTCTATACTGCTTACGCAAGCATACTTGATAAGTTTACTTGAACTTGTGTATCCGATCTAAGAGAGATTAATGTCCGTGTTCATAGTCAGATCTTATATTTAAGGTTTCCTTAAATTTATCTTTAGATGCTCAGTAGCCAATAAAATAATTCGTGGAGCATCCGAAGATAAATTTAAGGAAGCCTTTAATATAAGGCTTGATTATGAATACAGGGCATAAGTATAAGTCAAGAATTTTTTTGTTTTATTAGAAATTCTTTTTAAAAGAGTGCCTAACCGAAGAAATATGATATTTATAATAAAATGGGCATAGAATGCGTTAAGCAGAACGCTATGAAATAGTCATAAATGTAAAATAAAACATAAGACAAAGTATATATTAAACTCATATTGGAATATATGTAGAAGATGAGACTATAAGAAATGCAAAACGTGATAAGCAGAACGCAAAATCTCCTCTCCGGGGGACAATTAAGCTTAAATTTATCAAGGGGAAAGTTTTCGGATGTCTTGCACCAACTTTAAAAAACGTCTTGTATGTATATACGTAGGACAATGTATATAGATGTGTGTGTGTGTGTGTGTGTGTGTGTGTGTGTGTGTGTGTGTGTGTGTGTGTGTGTATATACAGTTGCTGGGATCTCGACAGTGCCGTCTACCGAGTCGGACTCGTACTAGGTCGGTGCAGTCACCACCTGGCCTAAAACCGCTGCACATCACCCTCCGAATTTTCTCGTTTTTCACCGTCAGGGTGGTGCCTAGGTGCATCCGTCAAATTTCCCCGAGCGAATCGCTGACGTGGTAAGTACAGAGTTATCGACAGGCTCGTTCACGATGATACGCGATAGTTCCTCTGGTCGTTTCTGTGCGAGAAATTTCGGCGGTAGAAAGAGCGAACGCACCCCGTTATCACGAGCGGATCTTCTTTCGTACGATAGATGAACGAGGATCGCGGGGATGGAATTCGCGAGACGTTTCGACGCGGGCGACGGGAACCGTGATGAAAGCGAAACGCGATACGGAAGGTAAGGAATAGCATTGCGCGCCCGCGCAATCCTTGCGCAAGCACCGCATCCAGGAAAGACATGACAAACGAGAAGAAAGAGCAGGGTGATTTGACCAAGAGGTGAGAAAAAGAAAAGAATCAAAGAACTTCGCGATTAGGTCGGTGAACGGCGAGAACGTGCGTTATCCTGGGCCGGGATCCCGCCCTGCAAGATCTCGGCCCTTGGTTCGACCGGGTCGACGCTGCGCTAGTGTTTGCCGGTATCGATTCGACGGATACACCGGGCGACGCACTCGGCTGTCGCCGGCGCGACTGGTTGCACGCATCAGCGTCCAGGTCCTGTTCCGCTTTTCGTCGAGGATTCTCTTTCGACACCCACGTTCCCATTGTTATGGGTAACTAGTTGTTTCTCGCGATAAATAGTCGTTTTTCTTCTTCATTTATATGTTCCATTATATGTTTCGTGACAAGTTTACCTACAGGGGCGATTGATCAACGCCGTTCCTCTAAAGGTGGGTCCAGACCAAGCGTGAACGAATACGAATGAGCGAACCTGCGTTGATGAGAGTGGATGACGCGTTGCGAGTGCTAACGAGTCGAATTGACATCATATGTGATATATAATACGTTCCATCTTTTTTCGATAATTTAATTTAATTATTTAAGAGAAAAGTTCCGTTCGTCCATGTTCGTAATTGTTCATTCTCGCCTGGATCCATGTTGGAAAATGATGCACGGAGGACAATTATTGCCGTCGTATCTGCGTTTTGTACCCTTTTCGATTCCCCTGCACTCTTTGAATGGTAAACAACGATCGATAGTTGTAAGAATCACTTGTCTTAGATTCAAATAATGAATATTTCAAATTACAAATAAATATCGTATAGAAATGCAAACACATAGTATAATAAAATGAATGATAAACTATAAACATCGAGAGTAGATTTGTTTGAGGGGTACAAGATATATGGGACTGAAAAGTACAAGTTAAATCGCTTAGTTCAAAAGCACAAAGACCAAATGTATAAAATTAAAAAATATTAAAAATTATTATCAGACATAAGATTCCACTTGGTGACCAAAAATCTCAGATGTAATACTTCTGACTGATTTCTTTCTCTCCGACAGCGGCGATTTGTTAGATGTCAGACGACGAAGAGTTTAGCGTTGCCTAATTCGATATTTTGTCTGTTTCAACTAGTTGAAATCTCGTCGTATTGAATACGCGTGTCGTGCCAATGCACGGTAAGCGCGTGTATAAATGTAACGGAAACGAAACTGCAACGCATTTGACGTACTGGACGTGCGTTTTCCACGGTCATCATCGGGCACTCATTGTCTTTCAGGGCGAAAGGGAAAAGCGAAAGGGAGGAAATCGCCCGCGCCGCCCGGCCCGTCCCACGGCGGACGCGAACGCGGACGAGAGCGCGGAGAGCGAGATACGAGAGCGAATTTCGTGCTATCGATCGCGACGCGCTCGTTAATAGCGCCATTCAATCCCGAGTATTGACGTGAGAAGGTCGACGAGACAAAATATTTTTCGCTATCTTTATAACTCTTCTCATTGTTATTTTTATCGTATCATTGCGATATATACATTCTATAATCCGTTTATATAATCGCACGCTTTCGCGGATGATCCTACGCAATTTTAGAATCTCCGTGAGATGTGTGTTCTTTCGAGCACGTTTTACATTATCAGTTTTGTAAAGTAATATATTTCTAAATCGCTACACTTTTTCTCTCCCCCCCCTCTCTCTCTCTCTCTCTCTCGATCGTTTCCAGAAAATGAAATTTTCTTACGACGACAGTATCGCGTAGATGGGAATATTGGCAATCCCGCTTGTTCAACGCTCGACGTTTTCTCGCAGCGCGTCACTTCGCATTCCGCGAACATCACGTAACCGGAAGCGTGGGCTATTCCACCGTTTCCTCCTCAATCATTCGCTCGTCGTGGCCACTCTTTGTTGCACGTAGGAAAACTACGAACGGCCGGTTGTTCGTTTGTTCAATTTAACAGCGCAAAACAGTTTTATCATGCGCCCTTGAAGAAGTATCTCTGGTGCAAAATTAAAACGGACGAATCCGGTCCGTGAGTCTTTCGTGGTCCGTTACTGTGCGTAAAACGCGAAAAGCACGCGCGATGAGAGATACGAAACATCAGATGCGAAGCAAAAAAGACGCCAAGGAGTGCATGTATCCTTCTATTTTGGTGCTAGGCAACTGGAAGGAGATGAAGACGTTCCAGAAATAGAATGGAGCAGCGTTAACCCGCGCCACCCACGCTGATCCTTCACGAGTCCCGTCATCGCGAAGCCCTCCGTGTCTTCATCCTTTCCATCATTCTCTCTGACGAAATTTAGCTCGTTTCTCTCTCTCTCTCTCTCTCTCTCTCTCTCTCTCTCTCGTCTCTTCCATTGAACCTGAAATTTCGCGCATTTGCATGGTGATGCTCGACACGGCATTCTAGATTGCTGAATCCCGCGCTCCGTTTATGGCGAGCTATCGCGAGAGATGGAAGCGAGAACAGATCGCTCCTATCTCTTGCAACGGAGTTAAATTAAAATTTAATGAACCGCGGGACTCGCGGAGCCCTTTCATATCACAGATATCTCGCCGCGTCGAAGAGGATACGTTTAGATATGCGCGTGCCTTTAATTACGTTAGCTCGGGTGTCGCGCAGCTCCGCCGCTCCGCGAGACGTCAATGACCTGAAACGGAACATGTCTCGCTAGAGACGATCCTGCTGTGAGATTGTGACGTATTCTATATTGATTAAATTACATTGCCGTTTTCTCGGATTTTCAGAAGGAACAGACCATCGACAACAAACAGAGAACGTCGGCGAGCTCGACTTACAACACTTTCCCGGATGACCTATACTTGGATGATCAGGACGTCTTAGAGGGTTCCGGCCGAGGTGGCAGCGACAATCGCGACGACCTCGAAGCTTCGGGTAGCGGTCTTGGCCCTGACGACGAGGACGGAGAAGACGACCGCGGTATGACATCCGATATATCTCTCTCTCTAGATAAATTTTAACCAGACCATCTCAATTGATCAATGAATCTCTTTCACTTCTTAATGAAGGAAAGATTAAATACAATGTTATATACAATTTTTATACAATGTTTGTCCAGCCGGTTTGTTTCTCAATAATAATTTTGTCTTGACGTATATATTTATATTTCGTGTGAATTTTTTATACAATATCCGGTTGGTTGTAAAAAATGCCAATTGCAAAACTAAAAATATAACAATATCATGGGCGTATAAAAAATATAAAGGCAGCGGCGTCGGCGGAAGAATTTTTCCAAAAGTTGAAAAATGGACGATATCGGCGTGTGCATTCATCGCCGGTGCAGATCGTTTCTCATCCCCAATCAGCGGTGATTGGAAATTTCATTTTCAGCTTTCACGAACGCGCTAGTTGAAACGTTGATAAAAAGCTGCAGATCTGTAGAAAATATCAATTCTAATGTATTCATCGTAACTTCGTTGCGTTGCAGAGTTTACTGGTAATAATGGATTAGAAGTTCCGAGCAAGCCGACCGAAGCGAGACCTCCATACGTCGTCGATGAGACAAATGTCAAAATTAAACAACATGTAAGCGTGAGATGTTTCCTGGAATTACGTAATTTTACAAAACTTTCTTTTTTCTTCAATTTAGCTTCGCCCATTTAGAACATTCCTACCTATATACATTGCATGTTTAACAAATTTCTATTTTCTATTTTCATTTTTCATTCACGAATGTATTCTGTACATGCCATGAAAATGCGAAAATTATTGTGGACGGTAATTACCTGCTAATGTAAATCGTTGGATTTGTTAGCATGAGAAAAGAGCACGGCTCAAAATGAAATTATAATAAAAAAAGGAAATTACATTTCATTCCATAAATTGTAGCAGTATATTATATTTTCGCGACGTTTTACGATATTGCGCTTGATACTTCTTGCACAGGCGTGCAATCTAATTTACCCGATTAGAGTGCTGACGCGACACTCCCGCTCTGAACGGATTACTACATTTTTGTTCAATGACACGAACGCTTCTTCCCTCGCATGGGCTCACGAATTAAACAGATTAAAGTGATCGAGCCGTATCCAATTTCTAGACGACCATTGAAACTGTGAACCGACCCAGCAACGAGGTCAACATAGGCGAGCCCTCAGGCACAGATGACGATCACAACACCGACGATATCCACGAGGTCTATATCATGAATCCGAAACCTGGGGACCGTGCCAGCTCATTCTTTGCGCAACCAGGCGTGCTAGCCGGTGAGTGTAAAAATGACAAGCTTTCCGTCTAACTCGAAAGTGTGGATCATGAGGATCGAAATAGTCAGATTATATCTTGTGTTTATTTAAAATTTAAATATAGTATCCCATACAGCACAGAATTTGCAACAATATCGCTGTAAAATCTGCAATTATTGCTGCAACGTGTAATGTTGCTGCAATGTTGTTGCAACTTTTGTATAACTTTGCTGTAGGGGATCGATCGTGTTAGATCTGTGATTTTACAAAGACAACGTGATGATTATTAATGCACATATCGATCAAAAAATTCTTCGCGAAAAAAGTTTAAAAAATTTTTTATACGAAAATAGATCTAAGATATTTATCTCGATCGTATTTCCAGCTGTGATCGGTGGTGCGGTAGTGGGCCTTCTCTGCGCGATACTGGTGGTCATGTTCATCGTGTACCGGATGCGCAAGAAGGACGAGGGCTCGTATGCCCTGGACGAGCCAAGGAGATCACCTGCGGCGCAGGCCTTCCCTAAGCCGGGCGCGCCTCATCACAATCGAGAGTTTTACGCTTGAGGTGATGGCGGCGGTGCGATGGCGACTTCGCCGATTCCTCTCGCGATCTCACGATGCCAAGCCGAGTAAAAACCCACCGACGATCAACGCCCGCTTTTGGAACCCCGCTGGTCGATGGTGAAACAATTACTACGGCGAACCGCATGGCACGCGCTCATTATAGACTCTCCCAAAGGCAAAGTTTTACCCGAGGAACGTCGCTCAGAATGTCGGCCGATTCTCGATTACAATTTCTCTTGACGCTAGGAAACTGTATTTTCTTACGCGCTGTATTTCATCGTGTTCAAAAAAAGATGTACGCGAGTAAGAGAATTTGAGGCAAGACGAATTTGCCTTTGGCTTTCGGCCGACGGTTCACCGAACGTCGAACTTTTCCAGCTTGACGCTCCGGTCACTTCGCCCTTCACAATCCTATATACGAGTATACCTTTCTTTTCGTTGTCCTAACTTTAACCGTTAAGCATTCGCTGATCTTTGAAAAAATCGTCTTCGAACTGTAATCATCCTGGTTGGTGACTGAAACGACGGACAATGAACGACGAGACTATGGCTCATATAGGTATATTCCGTCGAGACACCGTCGGCGAGGTTGCACCAATTCCAAGATGCATTTACAAGTATTTAAAGAGCGTGCGTGCGTGCGTGCGTGCGTGCGTGTACGTACGTACGTACGTCGTACACACACACACACGCGCGCGCGCGCGCGCACGCACGCATGCACGCACGCATGCACGCACGCACGCACGCACGCATGTACAACGGTACAACGTACATACATACACGCGTATGTATGCGTACATATACATGTACAGGACTGAGAGCGTGAAAATTCGTGGGCGATAAACGCCGCTGCTATGTCGTTAATCATTCTGTCTCCCGGTGGAAGGAGGGAAGGGAAGAAGGATCGTTGCGGCGTCGTGATTTCTCTCCGACAGCAAGAGCAGCGAGGAGTTAAACTGCAACCTCGTTCGCGCGTCGCAGCTATTACTTGTTCTTTGTTTTTTCTTTTTTTCTTTTTTTTAATTTACGATATTTACCTCTTTGATACGAGCGTTTAATACTGACAATGAGTTCGACGAAGATTTAGGTTTTTTATTGCGTGTTCACGTTCCGATAGAAGCGAAAACGGTGGGAATCGTCGACTATATTGATCGATTGTAGAGAGGATAAAAAGGGCGCCTATATTAAGAATATGTGTTAAGCATTAATCGCAGTGCAACCGCATCGACCCACATTACGTATTCCGAGGAAGACAAAAAATTAAATGTTGCATTTCTAGAAATTATGTTAGTTGCATAAATGACTTATAACTTATTTGGTCGATAGGTCGCAGGTATTGTACATATCTTTTTATAAAAAAATAGTTATTATTTCTAAAACATATATAAGATTTTATACGTATTTTCTCCGCGCAGCTTCTCTCTTTGTTTCGTTCGTTGTATCCCAGATCATTAAAGAATCTCACATTTTTAAGATAAGACTCGGTGGTAATAGAAAACGTATATAAACTTACTCGTAGTTTAAATCATTTTATTGCTTCGATAATTGCTTCGTGTAATGTAAATCATGTTTAATATATCAAGAATTTATGTATAAATATTGAAATTCCTAATAATTCTGAATCTCATGTTTCACGTATTCGCCAGGCAAGTTGTATTGGAATCCCTGTTGTACGAATAGCTAATTTACAATTAGCAAATAAAAATAAATTAGTAGATTTTCAATTAGCGTGCCATATCTTTTTGAAACGCGAAACGGCAGCTATGCGTGTGTGTTACCAATACCGTGATCGACGTTTCCATCTTCCAGATCATGTTTTATTTTCTACAAAAATGCAGATCTAAGAAACATAAAGGAATCCATTTGTAGAGAAATTGAATATTTTTCATTTCTCCGATGCTCGGGTGCATCGGACGAATAGAAATAATTCGTCAAGTTTACTGAATCATGTTTTGCACGGCAATGGGATGTCACATCCTCCTTCCACCTATGAGATAAAACATCCCATTTTTATTATTCGAATCGACTCTGATGCTGATAAAAAATCTTTGATACATCCGTCTCTGAGATCTATTTTGTCTCAAAGATTCTAATGATGAAGAGTCACGTTGCCATAAAGTGAAAGACGCTGACAGACGGACGTTTGATAGACAGAAGTATCCACGATATGGAAAAAGAAGAAATATGTTCCTCTTTACCCCAAGAGCGGTATGAGTATAGCGCGCACGCCTTAGCACGACAGAAATGATGCCATAATGCTGTATTAGAAAGCGAAAGGGAACACGCTAAAAGCGATACAAATGCGTATATATTTGTTCGTATCAGAATTTTTTCCCATGGCGACATTCGTCGACACGCGATCCGTATCGCGGAGTCCTCCTATTTATTAACGTTTTTTCCGCCACTTCACGTGGTGTTTCCTTGGCCGTTTTGTCTTTCTGTCGTCCCCGTTTTTTATTTTCCATAATTTCTTATTAATCTTGCACCGATCCTTGATTCTCTTTTTTTCCTCCCGACAGTACGTGAGCGTCGTCTTTTCGCAGAATCCGATCCGTCGCAGAAAATCGGACTTGGAGTAATTAAAAGTATATCATGCCGATACTGCCATATGTACTACGTAAGGAACAGCGATTTGGTACGAAACTCACGAATCCGCCTTAATCACGTTGTTTGCCTCCTCACGGCACTCTCAACTTCATCATCCTGCAAGTTTTGATCTTTCCGTTTCTCTCTTGAGCTGATTCGTGCTTTTTACGTCCGAATATGCTGATCATGATTATTATTATTATATGAAATGTATAGAGTTTACTAAACGCCTTATTTATTTTATTATCAAGACTAATGTAGCTCCCTCTCATCCACGACGAATTTGTTGCTTCAATATATCTTTGTTAATCATGTAGTGTTGCTTTGACAATTTCTCTTTGATATATCATGACACAATTTTATTTACTTGCATTTCAATTGATTGAAGATTATTTGTATATAAACGCGGAGTCTCAAAATTTATTTGCGCTTTCGAACAACTCAATTTTACTAAATTTAATGAATTCTCTTTCACAGAATCTCGTTTTAGTGTATCTAAATTTGGAATGGTATACATAGAAAATCAACCAATAAGGATAATAATGATAAGAACATTAGTAACGATAGTTAGATATAATGCCGATTATGATCAAAGAAGTACCCCTATTCTCCTTTTTGTAACTCATTAAGCTGATATTTCATCATTGTATTATATTATTCTTCATTTTAATTCTCATCTTTTCTAATGTGGATTGATTAAATTCCTCCAATACTTCACACGATTCTTTCGAATCAATCTATAACTTTCTAAAAATACCGCATGTGTTATAAAACGCTTTTATCTATAATGTTTCTGTTTTTTTTATCATCTTTTTAATCTCTCCTTCGAAAATCCTTATCTCGTGTGAAGTAAACGGAAGGAAAGACCTAGAAATTGGGGGCTCGTAATCTTTATTAATAATCGTACATGATATATAGATGAAATTGTTCGTTAGATAGTAATTAATTGACCTTGTGGTGTCGCTTGCCTTAGCTTTTGCTAGCTTACACTTCACCACACGGCCAGTTAATATCTGAGAGAAAATAAGCGAAGAGGGGGAGAAAAATAATAATTGTAATGAAATCATATTTTATAAGAAGACGTAATTCCGTAAGAACACTATAGCAATGAGAAGTCTATCTAATACTAATAGGCAAAGCCCATAGGCCAGGTGGACGAATGAAAATAATTTTAAAAGTGGATTAATTTTAATAATAACGATAATATTAACAATGTTATTTTTTAAGTGTAAGTACTGTCATCCCATTGCTCCTTTCCTTCTCTCCTGCTCCTGCTCCTCTTCCTATTATTCCCTAACTATATTACATATATGTGTATATATCTCCGTCTATGCACGAACCCACAAAATACGTATATACATGTATATGTACTTATATATATATATATATATATATAGATATATTATATACTCGCTCGCGCAACTGCGATAAAACGTATTTGTTTCGGTTTTTCTCATTAAAGTGTTTTATATATCATTCTCCCATATATTATCCTTCTGAAATTTAAAATCGACTTTCTGCCGCGCGCGCGCGCGCTCGCACACACACACACACACACACGCGCACGCACGCGCGCGCACGCACACACACACACACACACACACACACACACACAAAAGCACAACGATGACGAGCCAGTAAATTCCGATTACCGAATGCAAAAAATTAGAATATCCGTATTATCGTTGTTGCGGACATCAAAGTAATTATTACGTTATTCTTAATTAACGGAAATTAATAATTGCACTATATTAGTATAACAAACAATAATGTATGTCGTCGCTCCTATTCTGTAAATAAATACTATACCGTCTAAGGAAACGCATTGGAAACTTCTTTGAGATGTGATGAACATCTCTTCCATTTCATACGATTGTGAATTTAGGGATTCGTAGAACCATGCACCGAAATAACGAAGAAAGATTATTTGCACTTTATTTGTATATCAAAATATAGTATGTATTCGTATCTTACATTAAATTGCCTCGAAGAAGATAAATTTGTAAATACATACTAGAACATCTAACTGTAAAAATTACATTTTTTATTAATATTATTTTATTTGTAAAACAATACTTTGCGTGTGCCTTTATTTCACATATACAATATTTGTATTTTATAAAATATCACTATCAAAAATATCAATCATTTTTTTAATTGGTTCATGAATGTAGAAAATACTTTATATGTAATGCATAAAATAATCGCATAATGTTAATATAGATATTGATAAATGTATAATAGATAAAGTAAATATTTCCGTCAATTTCATAACGTTTCCGTTAAATTGAGTCATATAAAAATGTCTTTTAATAGACATTTTTTAACATGGAACACCAGCATATGTAGGATGATTCTTAATTATATAGCAATACTTCAAAGAGTGAATATAAAAGTTTCATATGAAAATAAGTTGTTTAAGTTTTATTTTTTTGAATTGTAATAAATCAAAGAAAATATTTAAAGTGTGCGTGTATATGTAAAACTCAAAAATGTATCGAACAAAGGGAATGATAATGCTGATGATAACCGACACAGTTGATCGTGTATAATCCAATATATATATATGTCAATTAGTAATTATAGACGTTTTGATTCTAAATTTGAATCATCCTCAATGTGTAAGTAACAATTATCGGAGTCGTGTAAGAATTTTTATACATTACAGAATGTCAGATATGTACGATTTACTGTTTTTGAATCATTGTTAAGCTATTGTCTAAGATTAAAAAACTTCAATTATCGTCTGTCGTATTTAATTGCATACTCAAACTAAATCTCGTAATTTAACTAAAAAATCAAATCAGTGTTGAATCAGAATATTGACGTAGTCATAATCACGCCATATCTTAGCACTGAGACACTACCGTGTCTCCAGATGTTAAAAATTAAATAAAATCGTCTAAACATTTAGAGTCAAAAACAATTTTAGAGTCGAAACGTCTGCAATTACTGATCAACATATATGCGTTGAACTACACACGATCAACTGTGTGTCGGCTCTCATTGGCACTATCACTCGCCTTGCTCGAAGGGAGTCATGGTGCCAACCCTAAATTTGTTTTTGACCCTAAGTGTTTAGACGATTTTATTTAATTTTAACATTATAACTACGTCAATATTCTAATTCAACATTGATTTGATTTTTTAGTTAAATTACGAGATTTAGGGTGCGGTGCGCTTGACGCTACAAATGCTTCGAAGCTTTTGAATGACCAATCGGAAGCATTTTGCCAATTGATCAATCAAAAAATGCTTTGAAGCATTTGTAGCATCAAGTAGATCGTAGCCCTAGTTTAAATCCAAATATTTGAATCTAAAGTACCACTGACAATAATTGAAGTTTTTTAATCTTGGATAATAGCTTAACGATTCAAAAATTACAACACCTGATATTCTGTAATGTATAAAAATTCTTACACGGATTCCGATAATTGTTACTTACACATTGAGGATGACCCAAATTTAGGGTCAAAACGTCTGTAATTACTGATTAACATATATATATTGGATTACACACGATCAACTGTGTCGGCTTTCATTTGCATCATATCCTTTGTTCGATTTGATCTTTGGAGCCTTTTTTAATATTAATTATTGTCAAAAATGTATACTCATATATTCTTTACTTGCTTTATTCTAAATTCACACCTGAAGTATTGACATACAATTATGGCATACAAGAAACATATCCCCCCCTCTTCCCTGTATACATACCTCCATACAATATCATACATAATAATGTATTGTACGACAGTTACTATCATTATGATAAAAAAGTGAACGAAATATTTTTGTCATACTTAAAGCTCCTGTTTTTTCACTACAGAAATAATATGTGAATCTTTTTTCTTGCATTTTTTTTCTTACGTTCGATAATATGAATTGCTAAAATATATCTGATTTTACTTTTACTACTCTACATTAGTGAATATAAATGTTCAGTCTAAATGTGTTTGACATTTCAGCGAAAATAAATCTTGTAACAGTTGATTAATTTACAGCTATTTATATCAATCATGTATATATCAATCTAGGAACTGAAAAAAGATTTCTGTATATTTTAGTAATTATTGAGTGTGTGACATGCGAAAAGATTGCTTTATTTCGATTTATATATATTGTAAGAAAGATTCTTAAATGATTTTTTAAATTATAATATTTTAACGTTACAGCTCAATATAACTAATGAAATGAAAAAGAAAAGAGGGACTTTAAAAATCATTCATTACAGAAGATTTACAAATACTGCAGCATTTGCAATTATAATGATCAGTGTGATCTGCATTGGAAATTATGAATTAATTTTATGTTTTTTAGTAATATTTGCAAATTTTTCCATAAAACTTATTGAAATTTTTAAATGATCTTATCTATGATAATAGACCATGGCTGACTATTTGTGATAAAAATAATATGACTATAAATTACTTTTAAGGAAAGGTTTAAGGTATTTATGGAAGGATTGGTTAACACTCTCCTGATTTAAAGGACTTTTCATTGCCTCATCAAAGAGACGCTGATATACATTGCCGTCATATGCGCCAAGCGCGGATGCGAGGATCTCGTCACGAATATTGAATCCATCGACAATACCGACAGCATTTGGACGGATTGCAGCGAGCATCTCTTCGAAGCGTGCTTGAAGCGCCGGAACATCTTCGTTATTTAAACAGGAAAACTGTAATTATAAAATATGTACATAGTCATATTAATGAAATGATTCGGTCACTTTATTACGATAATAATTTAAGTTTTAGATATTAGGACTAACACGAAGAAAATCTCCAAGTCGTTGTAGTACCCAATATATCGAGTACAATTCGCAAAGTTGCATCAAAACCTCGCGAAGCTGCTTGGATACAGATGTCAATCCTCTGACATTTTCAACGAATCTCATTACTAAGAAAGCACGGCAATGAGATTCCGCGCAATGTGCTAATTCAATGCTAGTTTCATTCCATGCATCTTCTGATGCCGTACCACTGCGTATTCTGCGGTCCATGTTTTCCGTTGCCAAACGAATTTTGCTATAAAACATAGATTATAGATTGCGATAATATTAATATTACAATACTGTCTTCTGCTCATAAATTTCCATACATATCAATTTTATGTGCATAATATATGTTTCCTTTATGTATTTCCTATATATATTTACCCTGCGGCAACTGCTTGATGCGCTTGCACAATACACGATAAAGTATTTTTCCAAGGACGCTGTTTTACTCCACGCGAAAGAACAGCTAAATATCCGACAGTCGGCGGAAGCGATTCGCCGCCAATAGCTTGTCTCCAAGCTTTCACCAGATATCTAGCCGTTTGCAATAGCAGAACTGTGTTTTCGCCTTCATAAGTGCAAGTAGCAGTCACTAAACCATAAGTCGCCGGCAAGTTGCTCGCATCCATATAACCGTGTCCACCACATGCCAATCGTAATTGCTCAATACCAGTAGCGCCATCTGATGATGCAACTGCCTTTAGACAACATGCCAAGGCATGCAGCTAAAAAATATAATTTTATTTCTCTAACAATTCAACGACAATTATTTAAATTCTAAATAAACCAGTACACGGAGTCTGGGACTATTATTTTCTATATTTCTATTTTTATATGTATAATAACGTATCTTAGTATACCTCGGGTAGTCTTTCTAGCTCTCCCTGATCTAATTCAGCTGTCACATTGTTATACATCTCCCAAATCCAATCGGCGCACATTCGAAACGCAAAACACGCAGCAAGATTGGGAAACAATTTATATTGTTGAGTAACATAATCCATAATTTGTGATTCTGGCTCGCTGAAACAAATTAAAAAAAAACATTTTAAATACATTTTAAATTCTGAATACTGTTATTTTAATCTAATTATTATTAACCGACTTTTAAACTAGTTGAAAAATAAAAGGTATTAAAGCATTTCTGATAAAATATGATTTGTATATTTTATAATTTAATGTCTTTATTATGCACTTCGCGTCAAACTACATGTCCAACAGCATAAAATAGTATAAAAGATAATGTAATAAACTTTTTTTAAACTAATTATCGATATTCCGTCAATAATTTACTTTTTTATTACATACTCAGGTTTTATCTGACTCTGTCGTCTCACTGCGCTGTATCTGATAGCTATTGTTACCGCCTTTGATAAGTAATTAGAGATATCGCGTACTAATACCACTCGAACGAACATCATAGTACCGTAGGTAAGTTTGTCACTAGGCGCTTTCACATAAGTTCCATCCTCCAGCACCTGAAAATTCGGATGATTAGAACTCTAAACTTTCCTGTTAGACTTTTCCTGAAATAATCAATCGTGAATGTTTTGTCCTCTTTTTTCCCATTACCTGAGAATTTTTCATCAGCATGTGTTCGCGCGGTATTCTAACGTTCTCGAAACCGAGAAAGCCGTTATTAGTTGCATTCATTCCTAATTTGGTGCCAATTTCACCGATCTTTATACCTGAAGACAAAGATGAATCCTTTAACATAAGTCCCTTGTCGTTTATAAATGCAATATTTGGTAAAAAAATATAATAAAGTTTACTCGTAAAATGCGTTTATGATTTCACGTACCTGGTAAGGGTTCATGAGTGTTCTCATTCCTAAGTTGCACAATAAAGGCATGAATACCTCTGCACTCTCCTTTCGTATATAATTGTGCAACGACAATTGCATAATTCGCCGTATGACCCACTGAAAGTATTTTATTTCTATAAACTTTGAGAGAGTGATCTGGATATATCTATGCTAGTTTGAACAAAAAAAAAACTTACAACCACCAGGCCACCATTTGTATGATGTCAAAGTCGGACTATTTAATACAAATTCTTTAGTCTCAGAGTCGTAGGTCGCTGTAGTTTCTAAACCTCTAATAAATGTGCCATGACCAAGCTCCGTCTAAGAGGGAGAGAGAGAGAGAGAGGAGAACACATCGTTTTATTATTCTACAAATTACACGGTTTTTAAAAATGTATGTATATTAAATAATAAATGATGATAAATTTGTGATTAAATAACGTTTAGTAAGAAACATACTTGGGCATAAGTACCAATGATATTACAGCTCCAAGCCCTAGATATCCAATATCCTTGTTGTTCAACAGTGCCTTGTCCCATAATAGCAGGTATAAACATCACATAGTGTAGTGTCAACGGATTACCATCCTTCAGTATCGCTGAGCCTAACATACCTCCTAAAATTTGTCTATAAAGCACCACAAATGCTTTTGTCAAATGACGTTTCCTTTTTTAGATTTGTAAAAGTTTACGTTTAGCAAATATTTTTCTTCGCGTGGAACATTAAACTTCAAATTAAATTCAATATTATTTCGAGTATAAATAATAACAATAATTTTATAAATAATAAAAATAAAAATAACACAATCCGTAAAAGCCATACGAGTCACGGGCTGATGAAGGTGCCAACGATTAATTTCAATCTTAATTAATCATTGATGTGTAGAATCCTCTTTATTGAACGTTTCGACTCACTTTGGAGTCCTCCTCAACAATACATATGTGTAATTAATATGCTGAGTGTTCCGTCAACATGAGTCACTCACAGGTTCCCGACTGTAGTGGATCCTGATTGAAATATCAAAATTAAATTGATTCATCAAAGGATAAAAATCTAAGTAACTCACCTCAAACGGAACATTCAACATGTTTCATGAGCTTTGTAAGTTTATATTAACAACAATTAAATCTGATCTTCATTATATACATTTAGTTAATTTCAGTCTCACATCCCCGAATAATGTAACGTGTTTGTCGAACATTTTATAATTTGTAACGGACAACCAAGACACAAAACAAAACAATCAAGAGAAAAACTAACATACTATTCGCTACATATTAGTCATGAATTATGTGTGTGAAAGACAATTATTGATAATTGATTCAATTTATAGATAAAAAACCTTTTAGCTATAAATTAATTAGTCAGTTCACATAACATCGTCGTATATGTATGATGTAAATCTTCTCTGTCAGAACGCAAATTCAATCCATTTTTTTACATAAGAATGTGCGCTTTTTCAGAAATTAGTCGTTTATTTAATATTCTCTCATGATCCAGAATTTGAATATTCTCCCAATCAAAGTCATGATTCCATTCCATCCTGTGATTCGTGATGACATACTGTGAATTCGTATTCCAATTGATATGATTCCGATGTTCGGTAATTCTAGAGATCAATTTTCTACCCGTTTGTTCTACGTACGAAGCATCACAGTCTTTACAAGTTATTTTGTATATTACATTTTTATTTTGATTTTTGGGGAGAACATCCTTCTGGACCTTAATGAACCTACTCAATTTATTGTTACTATAGAACGCTGGTTTTAAGTTTTCTTTTTTTTGCAAATTCTTAAAAAATCATTCGATGTGTTATTTGTATAAGGAATTAGAAACCAATGAGTTCCTTCAACCCTTTCCGAATCATTATTGGAATTAGAATCTTGTTCAATCCGACCACGTCTAGAAGATAAAAATTTTAATCTTAAGAAAATGGTGTCAAAAATGAACTCCGTTGGATAGTCATTCCTCAACAGCGTATTAATAACTAATTTAACGTTCTTATAATAAAATTTTTCTTCTGATAATAAAATAGCTCTATCAATCATTCCAAAAACTACACCTCTTTTTTGTGACATTGGATGTGAAGATAAGAAATTCAAATAACGTCCCGAAAAAGTAGGCTTATGGTAAAAAAATTAAGGGGCACTCAAATTGATGCGAATTTTTCCTTGATATCGTTAGATGTAGTTTCATTGTTCACGAATGTTCCAATTGATTGTGCGATTAAGAGTATAGAGAAAAAATGGAATGAAATTAGGAAAGGTATTAATATTCCTAAAAAAGAATTTATTGGAGCGGTATCTTATGTTGGAGTCAACTTTTTTTGTGTTTAATGATGAATATTATCAACAGAAATTTGGTACTCCTATGGGGTCACCTCTCTCTCCGATCATTGCAGATCTTGTGATGCTTTAGAGACAGAGGTACTAGGCAAATTGGGATTTTCTATTCCTTTCTATATCAGATATGTTGATGATATTTTAATGGCAGCTCCAATCGAGTCAATTGGACAGATTTTGACGACTTTTAATTCAATTCACAAAAGACTTCAGTTTACATTGGAAAATGGGGGGGAGAGTATTAATTTTTTGGATGTGACAATAATTAAGAATGATGGAATGTTAGAATTTGATTGGTATCATAAGCCTACTTTTTCGGGACGTTATTTGAATTTCTTATCTTCACATCCAATGTCACAGAAAAGAGGTGTAGTTTTTGGAATGATTGATAGAGCTATTTTATTATCAGAAGAAAAATTTTATTATAAGAACATTAAATTAGTTATTAATACGCTGTTAAGGAATGACTATCCAACGGAGTTCATTTTTGACACCATTTCCTTAAGATTAAAATTTTTATCTTCTAGACGTGGTCGGATTGAACAAGATTCTAATTCCAATAATGATTCGGAAAGGGTTGAAGGAACTCATTGGTTTCTAATTCCTTATACAAATAACACATCGAATGATTTTTTAAGAATTTGCAAAAAAAAGAAAACTTAAAACCAGCGTTCTATAGTAACAATAAATTGAGTAGGTTCATTAAGGTCCAGAAGGATGTTCTCCCCAAAAATCAAAATAAAAATGTAATATACAAAATAACTTGTAAAGACTGTGATGCTTCGTATGTAGGACAAACGGGTAGAAAATTGATCTCTAGAATTACGGAACATCGGAATCATATCAATTGGAATACGAATTCACAGTCTGTCATCACGAATCACAGGATGGAATGGAATCATGACTTTGATTGGGAGAATATTCAAATTCTGGATCATGAGAGAATATTAAATAAACGACTAATTTCTGAAAAAGCGCACATTCTTATGTAAAAAAATGGATTGAATTTGCGTTCTGACAGAGAAGATTTACATCATACATATACGACGATGTTATGTGAACTGACTAATTAATTTATAGCTAAAAGGTTTTTTATCTATAAATTGAATCAATTATCAATAATTGTCTTTCACACACATAATTCATGACTAATATGTAGCGAATAGTATGTTAGTTTTTCTCTTGATTGTTTTGTTTTGTGTCTTGGTTGTCCGTTACAAATTATAAAATGTTCGACAAACACGTTACATTATTCGGGGATGTGAGACTGAAATTAACTAAATGTATATAATGAAGATCAGATTTAATTGTTGTTAATATAAACTTACAAAGCTCATGAAACATGTTGAATGTTCCGTTTGAGGTGAGTTACTTAGATTTTTATCCTTTGATGAATCAATTTAATTTTGATATTTCAATCAGGATCCACTACAGTCGGGAACCTGTGAGTGACTCATGTTGACGGAACACTCAGCATATTAATTACACATATGTATTGTTGAGGAGGACTCCAAAGTGAGTCGAAACGTTCAATAAAGAGGATTCTACACATCAATGATTAATTAAGATTGAAATTAATCGTTGGCACCTTCATCAGCCCGTGACTCGTATGGCCTTTACGGATTGTGTTATTTTTATTTTTATTTTAAGAATTCGAGTCTGCAGAAATTGTTTTCATTTACGCTGCCTGAAAAATGCATCAATCACCGTCTACTATGTCTTTTATTTTTATAAATAATATAATTTACTTAAAGTAAATGAGATATTTTCATCGTAAAACATTAAACACTTGGACTTGAATATACCTTGATCAAAAAGTTCCCGGAATTATCACCAGGTGATGCTCTGAGTCAGCTGATTTGAGTTCTGTCTTTTTGGTTAGGTTGCCACATCTATCATTGACATTTCCATCAAATTTTATCGCCATAGCTTGACATTTGTAAAAGTTACACCGTCTTGAGTACATCTACCTCTACACGTGTTTTCGATTTTTTACAGTTTTAAAAATGGAGTTGAATTTGCAACAACGAGTTTGTATTAAATTTT
>NW_017257246.1:71893-89319 GCF_001594055.1 Mycetomoellerius zeteki | reverse complement strand
CCATCCAACAGCCATCGAATTCACCCGATATGGCTCCCTGCGATTTTTTTCTGTTCGATCGAGTCAAAAAACCACTACTAAGAGATAATGGAAAAATCGAAGACGGCTCTGATGGCTGTACCGACAATAGAGTTCCAGAAATGTTTCGAGAGCTGGATCAAGCGCTGGCATAAGTGCGTTGCAGTCGATGGGGAGTACTTTGAAGGGGATAATATCATTTTTGATGAATAAACTTGTATTTTGAATTTTCTGTATGAATTCCGGGAACTTTTTGATCAAAGTATTATATTTTATACAGGGTGTACCCTAAGTACGTTAAAAGATTTTAAAGGGTGATTGCTCACACAAATTCAAGACTAAAACTTCATATGACGATTTGTCGGAAACGGCTTAATTTCAGAGATACAAGGTGTCAAAAATGGAAAAAAAATTTCGTTTTTTCCAAAAATTTCAAAAACCGTTCGAGTTATTTTGATGTAACTTGGTATGTTTAATGGACATGAAAGTTTATCTTTTAGGACTATACATTATCTTTTGATTCAATCAGGAGGGAGAGCCTAAGGATAAGCAAAACCCCTTTTTTACGAAAAAATTTTCCACTTTTCAGTTTATTGTAACTGATAATCAAATAAAATGACTTTGTTCATCAAAAGATAATAAGTCCCAAAAAATAGGCTTTCATGCCCATTAAACATATATCAAGTTACATGAAAATAACTCGAACGGTTTTTAAAATTTTTGAAAAAAAAACGAAATTTTTTTTCCAACTTTGACATCTTGTATCTTTGAAATTAAGCCGTTTCCGACAAATTGTTACATGAAGCTTTAGTTCTTGAATTTGTGTGAGCAATCACCCTTTAAAATCTTTTAGTGTACTTAGGATACACTCTGAACGCACGCACGCACGCACACACGATTTCTTCATAACGACTTAAAACACTATACTATTTATTACGTCAAAATATCTTACGAGAAAACGTCCATGCCGCCTTTCCCCGAGTCATGTAACTGTTGCACCTTCTGTAACACTCGACATCCTTTCATTATTGCGCCTTCGTAAATTTCCTTATGACTTTTGTATTTTGCGGGAATTCTGTCATGCAGAATCGGATCACTTAGAAAGAAGTTTTCTGTAAATAATAAACTCGAATGACTTGAAAAAAAAAAATATATATATAATTTAATAAACTTTTGTATTAAGAATTGCAAATAAGCAAACAAGGGACCGTCACATAATGGCCAAAAAATTAGACGATGATTTTGTGATAATCCGATGGAGTACCCTTCAATGAGTGAAGTTTATTTGCTAATATAACGCGTATTACTGGATTTTTGGACCGAGAAAGTTGGCTGCCAGTGAGATCCGCAAAGCTCATAGTCAAGACATCATTGCACTCTCAAATACGCATGCGCAGTCAAATGGCATGAGAATGGCCACTAGTTCAAAAAAAGAGTTTTTACGCATACGGATTTGTGAAGATAATTTATTACGGAAGATAACAATGAACAATGAAATATGACGTACATACTAGAGAATAAAAATTCATGCATTTTTAGATTGATTGTAATATGTTTATTAATTCTAATGTGTACAATTAATGTGTAAGTTATCAAGCAAGCAGTGCTTGAAACAATAACATTGTTCGCAATATGCGCATTTAAAATTGGAAGACTGCTCGCAGTTAGGATATGAGCAGCTGGAAAACTTGTCAAATGAAAAACAAAACTGCGCCGGGATTTTGAATGGTTTCGGCCGCTCATCCAGATAACCCGCCCTGTAAAAGGTATACTTCACCATGTCACGAAACATGGGCGCCTGGAATTGAAAATGAGCAAATGCTTGCAATTTGAAGTAATTGTTTCGCTTCCAAATTTCATCGCATATTTCAAGGGAATCTGATATATGCCGTATAAATTGCTTGTACGGCCGGAAATAGTACACGTCGAGAGGCTGGATCATACCAGTGGTACCTTCAGGAATCAACAGCCTCTCTACTTCCAGTTGCCCTTCATACTTGGCAAGGACTTCTTCGAACAATTTGGTGTTCTTGTTGGAGATCCAACTATCAGCAAGCAAAAGGCACTTTTTATTGCTTTTGCTAATTAAATATTGGAATAGCAAATCCAGATATATCTTCGAGTCTGCGTTATCATTGCGCTAGTCCCTGCATACGCTTTAATGATGTCGGGAATGACGGGCTTAATAATTTCTGGAAACTTGCCGTTCGTTTCTTGAGACTTTAAACAGAGAAAGTCCATTACTGTACCCGAAGCGTCGATGTTGCCCATTACTATGTACGAATGCATAGTTGCACTCTTCGAATCCATAGCCGCAAATACTTGTTTAGTACCTTTAAAAGCCAAGGTGCGGTAACTGTGAAGTTCTTTATCAAATCTCGATTGATCGATGTTGATTACTTCATGAGGTTCATAGTTTTTCTCGCTAATGGTCTTCTTGACCAGATCGACGAATTGGACTGTTTTGGTTTCCAACTCCAATCGTTTTTTCCAGAAGTTTTTACCAATTTTATGCGTAATACTTCGAGACAACGTTGTATTTCCGTTTAAAGTTTAGCAGTCAACCATGGGATGCATTGAACTTCATGTTGGGGTTGATTTTATTCTTTGCTTGAATGCCCCATTTTCTGATCTGCAGATCGTTGACTATTCGATGATTGTCTCTCTTCTTGCAAAAAAGCTCGTATACTCGCAGGTTGACGCTTCTAGCAGAGCCATAGCCGCTGTTTTCGATCTTTTCGGTCCACTTGCGAAGACGTTTCAATCCATCGCCGACTATGGGAAATTGGGACTTGACATTAATTTCGGTCCTCCTTCGCTTCCCCAACGTTTTAACGTATTCGCGGGAGATTACGATAGGCTATCCATAATCGTCCTGTTTGGTCCAATAACGATAGGCCTTTTCCCATTTCCAACGAGGAATGTTCTCCTTGAATACACAACATTTCTTTGGCTCGGGTTCAGGAACATATTCGGGATCATTGTCGACGTCGTCGATATCATCATCCTCTGCGTCCTCTTTGAATTCGTCAGATCCGATGAGGTCAACTGGCTCGGGAATGTAGGAATTAATGCCTGCGTCGAAATCGATGTCCAGCGTATCAATGCTCTCGAGGATTAAATCTTGATCGACGAGCTGTTTGTTAAGCTGCACCATCATCACTATAATAATCAAATTGATGAGACTCGGATGCGATAACGTTTTCCAGCTTTTTTATCGGTATCTTATGGTACCTTATGGATCTGAAAAGGGCCGTTTATTTGCTGTATTGTGAGTTTTGGTACTTTGGAACATAATTAAAAGAAAGAGTTCTCACGCACACGGATGTGTGTACGTACGTGTACAAAGACTTCAATATTTACAAGCTGCGGCTTTTATTGCCGTTGAAACGCTCCTTCCACCACAAATCATGTTGCCTTTTCAGGACTGGAAAAGCAATTTTTATCAAGACTACCATCTGATCCTAATGTGCCCATCATTCAGATGAGGAGCAAGTGTATGCCTCGATTTATCGGTATCATCAATATTAGTGGCCATTCTCATGTCATTTGACTGCGCATGCGTGTTTGAGAGTGCAATGGTGCCTTGACTATGGGCTTTGCGAACCTCACTGGCAGTCAATTTTCTCGGTCTAAAAATCCAGTAATACGCGTTACATTAGCAAATGAACTTCACATATCACTCATTGAAGGGTACTCTATCGGATTATCACAAAATCATCATCTAATTTTTTGGCCATTATGTGACGGTCCCTTGTCAGACAGCAATACGAGCTATATAAATCCAATTAATATGTTTAATAGATAGTTAAATTAAATAAGAATCAAATTGAATAAACAAACTAAACAATTTTAAATGATCAAATCAAATTAAATTGGCAAATAACAATTAAGATCCGACCGTGTAAATGTACAACATACATACGTTTGAGAGCGCCAATATGCGGTCAAAGTTAGATGTTATAAATATAATATATATTCTTAATTTAAAAAAATTTTTAATTATCTCAGATGTGACTGTGCGCCGAAATATTCGCATTAACCACAATCGAAAAATATTACCTCAGCTAGAATTCGAACCTGGAACCTCTCGACTTTCTGGGGCGAGTGTCTTAGCTAATTCGACACCGAGGCAAATCGAATTGGCTAAGACACTCGCCCCGGAAAGTCGAGAGGTTCCAGGTTCGAATTCTAGCTGAGGTAATATTTTTCGCAATAAGTTCTTTACCGAATTAATTTAGGGGGGATTATTTTCATATATATAGGAATGTTCGAATGTTTCGGCTTCTCGGAAGAGAAATACTACTTCGATTCACAATTTAAATGTTTTCAATGATGATAGAATAACAATCAATTTCCGCAAGTTATAATTTTATATAATTTGCGTCAGTATCAATAATATAATAATAACAGACGTACGTACAGTAAAGAGTCTAAAATGAATATATTAATGTGAGACAGGGATGGATTTACTATAGGGGCTTAATGGACTATAGCCCAGGGTGACAAAATGTTGTGGCCATTTGTCCCACGCGACTGCAGGCAGGGGTTACGTGTAGGAGTAGAGTGGGGGTAATTCGCAGAGGCGTACGGCGCGCCGGGCACCTCCCTCCACTCTCCACTCCCACCCGTAGCCCCGGCGGCGGCAGCGGCGTACGGCTGAGGTTTAGCCATACGCCGCGGTGTGTCGTACCCACCAAAACCCTTCTCGTGAGAGAAATTAGTCCTCGATTATTATATATATGAGATCGAGCCCGGCAATCGGTAACGATACTTACGAATTTTACAATACGTCAGATACGTGAGAATTAGTGTACCACAATATTATATCCATTTATGTTTCATATTTTACTATATGTTTTATCTTTCGTATTTTAAAATCAAATAAATTTCTTGATTACTATATACATGATGTAATAAAGAAGGTGTGTTCCTATTATGGTTACTTTTTCGTCCTGATTTGCGCAGGTCTCAACTGTCGGCCATATTTGATTTATGTGTGTGTATTGGTGTACATATATAGTTCAGTGTGTTTGTGTATATGGGGAAAGTCATGATAAGGTTATTTTCAGTTATTTTCACGTGTTTACAACAGTGCGATCACTTTTAAGCCGTTGGAATATAAAAAAAATTAATGACAATGCCGTTGTGTGCCATGAAAGGGTGTAAAAACCGTTCTGGAAAAGGAAAAAGGGATATCCGATTTCTTTCTTTTCCAAAAAAAAAAGAGAAATGTGTGAGAAGTGGATACAGGCGTGTGGAAGGAAAATTGGAGAAATTAAGGAGAAGAATGGTATGTACTGTAATGTTAATATAATTTACTTGCCAGTTTATCTTCTTATTATTAAATAATAACGAAATATATATATTTATTTATTTATTATTTTAAATGTGTAAAAGATTGTATAACGAACTATGTTTATTCAATTTCAAAAAAGTATGGTCTATATCAATGTACGTTACCTTTCTTTTATTTATTTATTATTTATTGTAAATATCATACGCGTTGAACATATTTGGTTTAAAGGAGTTCTTAAACGTTAGAAAATATTGAGAACAAGTCGTACTTAAATATTGTTTATACATCAGAATACAGTATTTTCAGTTATTACAATTGCATACAAAATTTTAAACAAAAAACCAATGCATTCAAATAATTATGAAATTTATTTATGCAGCTCGTGTATGCTCAGCTCATTTTGACGAGTTGTGCTACAGAAAGGTGTCCTTCGTAGACGAGTTAGCAAGCAGGAACACCAAGGAATTCTCGGCCACTCAATCGAGATGCTGTACCGTATACATTTCCAGGGAACTGTGGTAATATACGAATTTTATTTTATACATTCACAACTTTCGGCAGCATATTCATGACTTTTATTCATGTATTTATTGTTTTATTCATGAAATAAAATGAAATACAATTTACGTACTATTGCACTTTATGTAATATTTAGTTTTCGATTGACAATTCATATTTCAATAATTACTTTTAGTGCCTGACGCTACAGACCTGATGCCGAAAATTAGAGTGACCTGTGAAGATCCTGTGACGTTACCTGATATCGCTGGTAAGTATACAAAATTTTTTTTGTCTTGTGTACACATTTTAGAATATCATGTCATATTTTGTATTCTCATATAATAATTTATACTTTGATAGTACATTGCAATTTAAAGTTCGAATATTATTTATTTTATTTTCATTTTTCCTTACAGTGATGCCAAATGCAAAGGATACTCCTGCTCCAATTTGCTCAAATATTGAATGTATTTCAGTAAAGAAGGCATTAACCATCGAAAATCGCAACCTGCGCCAACAGTTGAAGCGGTGTAATAGATTGGCAGAAAGAAAATGTCGTAACAAGGTGCAAAGTTTACTTGGAAAAGTATTTAGTCCAGGTCAAGTTAAACTTTTGCTTAACCTGAACCAAAAAAAGACCCGTTGGTCTGCAGAAGATATTGCAGAAGCTATTTCTCTTCGTAGCATAAGCCCAAAAGCTTATAGGTATTGGAGAGAGAAAAAAAAATTGCCGCTCCCAGGACTGTCAACCCTGAGAAAGTGGGTCGCAACATTCGACGTCAATGAGGGTGTCCTGCATGATGTCATTGCTGTAATGAAAAGTAAAGGCCAAAATATGACTGACATGGAGAAAGTAACAGTCCTTTGCTTTGATGAAATTCATTTAGCGAATCGTGTAGCAATCGAAAGGAAACAAGAGCGTGTCATTGGACCGAATAAAAAGTGCCAGGTTTTCATTGCTAGAGGATTATTTTCTAAATGGAAGCAGCCGATCTACTATGACTTTGATAAGAAAGTAACGACAGATATTCTCTTCGATATTTTGCGAAAATTGCATGATATCGGTTACTGTGTCGTTGGAATAACAAGTGACCTAGGGCCGGAAAATCAAGGACTGCTGAAATGTTTGGATATTGATCCAATTTCGGGGGAAGGAAAAACATTTTTTCTACACCCAAGTGATAACGACTTACGGGTGCACGTATTCGCAGATCCACCACACCTTATGAAACTTCTTCGAAACCATTTTATCGACCACGGTTTTATATTCAACGGTCATTCTGTTTCGAAAGATGTTCTGGAACAATTGCTGTATCTGAATTCAGCAGACTTAAAAATAGTTCATCGGCTGTCAAGACTTCATCTAGACGCACAAGGGACGCAGAGACAAAATGTAAAGCTTGTTACCCAAATTTTTTCCAACACAAACGCGCAAGCTATTAAGTGGTGCATGGAGCAATCGTTGATCGAAGATCGAGCGGAATGGCACGCGACAGCGGAGTTTTTGAAATTATTTAATGACTGGTTTGATGTTTTTAATAGCTGTAGGAAATTTGGAACTCATCCCGGCTTAAAGGCTTATGGTACCGATCTGGAACAGCAAAATGCTATCGTAACGAAAGTTTCATCGGTGATAAGGACACTAAGAAATAATTCCAACAAAAAACAGGCTAGTTTACTTCCTTTTCAAAAAGGAATTTTACTGTCCAACAAATCATTAGTAAATTTATACAATGATTTAAAGAAGCGCTTTGACACGGACATGTCGTATATTATGACAAATAGATTAAATCAGGATGTCCTGGAAAATTTATTTGGATACATTCGAGCGATGGAGCCGCTCATGATCATCCTGCAGCTATAGATATGAGGTACAGGCTGCGGTGGTACATTTTGGGGAAACATTCGTCAGATGTATTTACCGAAGGCAGCAATACAAAAATTCAAGACACTGCTGATGAAAATTGCCTTACATCGATGGAATTATGTGTCGATGAAATCGAAAAATGTTTTGAAAATGACAATATGGAATTCCCTATAGGCAACGTCAGTGATTTACATGAAGGTTTGTTCCTGCACTGATAGAAAACATTTGTTATTGACATTGGACGTTGGACATTGGTCGGATTCTTTGCCCTTTTTTATGTCATTATAATCAGCTAATCGGACCAGATTACGCGGTGTTCTATTCGAACTCGCGACCTAGGGAACGTTAAGTTTACGAGGTGAGTGGGCTAACCATTTAACCATTGCGTTTCTAACATTTCTTATTCCAGTGAAAAATTCAGTATTTCAGCGAAAAATTTGGTTGATCTACCGAATTATTCGCTGGAATACCAATTTTTTTTATCGGCGTATAAATGTTTTATACTTTCAGTTATTGAAAATCTCAAACCTTGAAAAATCTATTTCATTTTTGTTTTTATTTGATTTTATTTGCTTTCTTTAGAATGTAACAACGTCGATTACAGTCCACATCCAGATGAGTTAGATCTCGTCGAAGATGTGGATAATTTAATAAGAATTACAGACGTAATAGAAGAAGAGGGTCTAAAATATATTGCAGGATATGTGGCATCCAGGTTTCGCACCGAGTTCCCCACCTTGGGAACACCAACTGAATTCCTAGTCGATCCAAGAAACGATTGGATCTATCAGATATCCAAAGGCAAGCTAGTGCATCCTTCAGATAACCTAATGAGTGTTGCAAGAGTCATGAATTACGAATTTAAAATATATCATGGTTCATTTTTTTAAAAAAAGCCGTGGATTTTTAGAAATTTAGCTGCGATTATTACCCACAAACTAGGCAACACAATAACAATTCCTGAAAAAGCGTTATTATGCATGATACGAACGCGAACGTATATTCATTTAAGAAATATTAATAAATCTATCATAGCTGAAAACAACCAGAGAAAAGCCAAAAAAAATGTCAAAAATTATAAATAAAAAAATTCCATAAAACCGAATTAATTGTTTACTTATTTACATTCCCTCCTTCAATAATAGTACTGTTATAATCAGCACAGGTTCACTGTTGGACGGAATGACTCCATACAGGACTTAAAATAAAAAGCACTATTGAATTAAGAACTTAGAAATTGACACATTGAAGGATTTAATAAACACTTTTTGAACTCATTCCGATCAGTTCATTTTCTAATTTTCAATGTAATACTATTAAATTATTCATATCATTAAATATGTTACCATAATGAAAACTCGAAATGTAAATATTTCGGGTGTTTCCATTATTATAATTTATTTCTTTACATATTTATTATTTATCGTATTTTCATAAACATTTTTTGTAGTAATGTTTACTTATGCCGTATAGTATGCGTGTACGCATTTATGGTACAAAAATAAAAATAATAATTATACAAATAAAAAATTGAATATACATTATTCTATAATAGCTGTAATATTATTAAAATATACTAACATTACATTACATTATCTAGTGAATGTTTACTTTTTATTTTTAAGTATGTTTTATACAGTTTAAGCTTGAGCGCATTCAAAATTGGCGCGAGAAAATGGCCGAAAGCTGTGACCTCCATTCATTGGCTGAAGCAAATGGCTGCGCTAGAACACACCTTCTTTATTACATCATGACTATATATATCGCAGTTTTTTTACGTTTTTTTCCTTTTCCTTTCTTCTTTTTTATAATTTGCATTAGATTGCTACTAGTGCTATCGCAGCCTTCATTTTTTAAAAATATTATATAATAAACATGAGTGACGGACGAATACGGTTAAGTGGAAGTCAGTACAAGAAACGAAGGTTGGATAAGGCTGAGAGAGAACGTATTGCCGTAGAAAAAACTCTTAAAATTGATAGTTTCTTTAATCAACTAAATAACTTTGAAGAACCAGCAATTCCCATTGCTGGTTCTTCAAAACAGCTGCTTCCCATTACTGCTTCGGATAATATCAAAGAAATTGTACCAACAGCGTGTGACATAGACTCTAATTCTAATTTCATCTTAAAGTCCCCAGAGCCAACTACCTCATCTTCTATGATTAATATCAATCAAAGTATCAATAATTTTGCAGTTAATTCTAATGTGATTGTAAAGATTGTAATCCAGCGTTATAGGTAGTAAACAATGCTACACGTGAATACGTTTTGCAGCATGGAATTAACCAAGATATTCGTGATAAAAATTTTGATTTTTCCCGCTCAAAGAGACTTTGTGGTAAGCAATATCGATATTTAAATGAATCTTTATTTAAAACCCAACTTGTCAATGGTCAAATAGTAAAGCAATCGTATTTAATGTACTCAGAAAGTTCTGGTTCCGTGTTTTGTGTTCCTTGTCAATTATTTGGTGGAACTACAAAAACAGCAAAAGAAGGATTTGACGACTGGAAGCATGGCAATGATGCATTGAAAAATCACGAGAATTCTTTTGAACACAAGTCGTGTGTGTTAGAAATGAAAATGCGATCAAACACTCTTGGAAAAATTGATACACATTTTTCTTATCAAATAGACACGGAGAAAAAGTACTGGCGCAACATTTTAAAACGGTTTGTAGCCAGTGTCCGTGCTTTGGTAACTGCAGGTTTACCTTTAAGAGGTCATATCGAGAAGTTTGGTTCGTCAAGCAGTGGTAACTTTATAATGTGTCTTGAACTTATTTCTGAATTCGATCCTTTTTTGGCAGAGCATATAGCTAGGTACGGTAATCCAGGTCAAGGCCACACTTCGTATTTATCTTCTACTACATATGAATAGTTCGTTAAGTTAATGGCTGAAGAAGTAATGAAACAAAGAATTAAAGAGTGCCAAGTATTTTTCTATTATAGTAGATTCAAGTCCAGACATATCTCATACCGATCAACTTGATTGTGAGATATGTTCTGGAAAATGGACATCCTGTAGAGAGGTTTCTATGTTTTGTTCCGAATGCTGGTCATAAATCAGTCGAACTTTTTGATGCTGTTGTCACTGTGCTTGCGGTTTTTGATATCGACATTGCAAATTGTAGAGGTCAATCATATGATAATGCCATGAATATGTCTGGAAAATATTCCGGATTACAAGCTAGAATTAATGAAATTTCTCCAAATGCTGTATACTCTCCCTGCTCAGCTCATTCCCTGAATTTAGTTGGAGAACATGCAGCAAGTTGTTGTAAAGAAAGTAATGACTTTTTTCTTCTTCTTCAAAATTTATTTGTATTTTTTTCAAGTTCTACTAATCGTTGGTAAATATTACAGAGACATTTAACACAACGTGAAAACAGAACTTTAAAAGGCTTGTCACAAACACGATGGTCAGCCCGTTATGACGTGTGTCAGAGTCTTAATAAAGATTGGAATGAAGTGATTGAGGCTCTTACATCAATTGCAGAAGATGAAACAGAAAAATCTTGTACTCGATGTGAGGCTTCAGGTTACCTCCGTCAACTACAACGTCTTGAAACAGCTATTCTTTCTTCAGTATGGGATAATTTATTACAGAGATTTCATTTTTCTAGCAAGAAGCTCCAAGCAGTTGACATTGATCTTTATACTGTAGCAGAACTATACGGTTTACTAATAAACTATGTTGAAAGTATTAGGAAAGCTTTTGATATCTACGAAAATGCTGCTCTTAAAAAATCATTTATTACAAAGTATGAAGACACATCAAAAAGAAAAAGGATAAGAAAACTCCAAGACGACGAATCACGAAATTTTGAAACCAAATTCATTGGACGAGAAAACTTTAAAATCAATACTTTTCATGTCACAGTTGATAGAATAGTTGCAGAGTTAGAACGTCGAAAAGCAGTCTATGAAAAGTTGAGCACGAGTTTTGGTTTTTTAACTAAAGGAATTACAATGGATGTGATAAAATTATTGCTAAAAATGCTGCCAGATTAAGTAATGAATATAAAGAAGACTTGCCAGATTCAGAATCGTTTCAAAATGAGTGTCTCCATTTCTTTGGATTTTTAAAAAATTTAGATGAACCTCCAAGCACTATTCGAGAGATGTGCAACATGATATACGATAAAGGCCTCCAAGAAGTGTATCCTTACATTAACATCGTACTTAGAATCTTCTTATGCATACCTGTAACAAACTCTTCAGCAGAAAGATCTTTCTCAGTATTACGGCGCGTTAAAAATTATCTCCGATCTACGATGTGTAATGAACGTTTCAACTGTTCAGCAGTTCTTACAATTGAGTCAGAAATCGCAAAACGTATTATATAAATTATGATGATATAATTGATTCATTTGCTGATGCTCAGTCGCGTAGAAAGGTAATAAAATAAGTAATAAAAGGTAATAAAATAATTGAAGAAGTAACTCACAATTAAAGGACCTTCATTTAACAAGTATTTTATAGTCAAAATCAACATCTCAATTAAAAATAAACTTTAAAAAATTAAAAAAAATTAAAAAAAACAAAAAACCGGAGTGTGAAGTCCTATCGTGTAGCCTTCTTGTGGCACACTCTGAGTGGTATTTAATAATTCATTTAATATAATAAATAATCAATTATAATACCAGCTAATACACGTAGGTTTTTTCGCAATATTATACAAGTTGACAAGTTACATTAGGTTAAAAGCTGTTACATTTGGGATTTATTTTGCACAGGCATTAGACTTGTTAAGTTAACAGTTGTTACACTTAGGAATCATCATGTTCGCGTTATGCATTTTTTTCTTATAAAAATTCTAATTTTCACTACCTGTACAAGGGGCGGCAGCTAATTTTCAGCCCCAAGCGGCAAAATACATAAATCCGCGCCTGATGTGAGATATTTAATCTCATGTTGAACATTGAACCGAGTAGCTGCGCATATACTTATGCAAATATATGCTGTTAGCACATATTTATTGCGCTTATCAATATTTAAAAAAATCATAACTTTAAAACAGATTTATTGTATCTTATCATGATTCTTAAATCTTTTGAATATATGATTAGTGTTTTAATAGATTACTTTTAATTTCAAGCAATATATTTTAATGTTTTATAAGTGATAATATAAATATATTATAATGCATACAAAAATAAAAGGTTTAATAGTTATTTGAATAATCAATCATTTCATATGCAATAATTACATACGATATAAGATCATATCATTTACAATTAAGATCCTTAAAGTATTCTCGCATGCTTATACAAAATATTCCACAAATCGATTGACGCAAATAATAATAATTTTTATATATAGTGCTTTTTGTTCTCCATTTTTTTCCCTATACGTGCATATGTATATATTTTTTTTCTTTTTAATACAATAAATATTAAAATAATTTTATATGCCACTGAATTCGAATATCTACGAAAATAAATGAATCGTTAACATAGCTGATAAGCTAATAAATAACTTTTGATTACAACTAAAACAATACAAAACAATCATAAATTAAATTAAAAACAGTTATGTATGTTTACCTTGAACCTTGACACAAAGGACAAAGAAGAATATAAGATGTAATACTAAAGTCCATCGAATATTAAGTATCACAGAAAGATTCAATATTGAAAATATAAAAATAGAACGAATAAAAATTGAATTTCTTATTTACTTGATAAATATATTTTATAATGAGATTAACTCTGTCTAAGGTGTACATACATATGCAAGACCGTAATAAAACAAGCGAGTGAACTTATAGAGGACAAGATAATTGCTGGAAGATATAGAACGGCGGGAAAGAAACTTCTTGATGACGAAGTAATAACGTAATAATCAAATGTTAAAAGCGTATGTTACTAGTATAATTAAATGTTTTCTTATAGCAATTTGCTATTCATCATACCTACGGCGTTTGTAAAAGTAAATATATTTATGAGTTGAAAAACTCTGATAACAGAACAAATGCTAAATCATGCAGAATAAGTTGTTAAGGCCCGATTGCACCAACTTTGACTTTAAGTAAAACTTAAAACTCTCTCTGTCTCGTTTTAAAACGAAAGAGAAACAGAAACAGAGAGAGAGAGTTTTAAACTTTGCTTAAAGTCAAAGTAACGTTGGTGCAATCAGGCCTAAAAGAAATAAAAACGGGAATTTTAATGACATTAAGCAGATATCTTTTTTTACTTATAAATTTACCGTCAATTATATAATAATGGAATTATATAAAACACACACACACACACACACAATAAAAAGATACATGTATAAGTACGGAGTGTCTCATTTTAAATATACTATACATGACATTCTAAAATATCTTTTAAACAATGTATTAAAAAAAATCTTTCATATAAAAGTTGTATGGCTTGAGAGGACGCAAATAATGCGTAACAAAAAAAATTAAATCTTAAAAAAAGAAATTTTTTAAGATTATATGAAGATTAGAGTCATTTTTTTAAATGGAATTATATGAAGATTATCGTCATTTTTAAAAATGAAATAATTTTTTTGACATATGATTCCTCTAATTACTCTGTATATAAAAATATTAAGAATATCGACATTGATTTTTAAATTATTTTATATTTTATTACATACATATATTAAAATATATAACGCGTATCTCATTATATACTTTATTTTGATATTTATTTAACATGAAATATAAAAAATATATTAAAAAACTCGAAAATTATTGATATTTTCAAGTTTTTATATCTTATTCAGACAGCCATTAACATGAAATATATATATATAATATATATATAATATATATATATATATATAGTATGCATTCACTATTTAAAAAGCTATAAAAAATTTTTTCTTTAAAATCCATGCTTCAAGAGATATTTGAGATCGTCCTTTAAAATGGACCCTATATATATTTATAAAATTAAATATATTTGAATATATTATATACGTGTACACACAAAAGTTTGCTGTGTAAATACTTGTGGCATCATACATAATATCAAAGTAAAAATAATTGTTTATAAAATAATAACAAAAATCGATATATTATAAAAACTGTTATTAATATTATTAAGAATAATATTATTACGCAAAAAAATATATTGAAAAAGAATAATTCATTCGTGTGGTCGATTACCGAAGAGAAACCGAAGAGAAAGAGTCTGTAATAAAGTATAAACTTTCGCGCCTTTCACACTTTTATTTGTACTATTTCTCAATACATTTCTCAGAAAATACAATAGAAAGTTCTAAACCTTTCTATTCGTGATAACATTATGTAGTTCATTCGCGTTTTAAAAGCATTACTCCTTGCAATTTACGATACAATTCTTTTTCCCATTTCCATTTATAATTAAGCTGTGCGCATATAATTTATCTTTCTTATTTTCTTTTCTCTATAGAAAATAATAAGTGTTCAGAATACTTGCTACAATCATAAATAAACCCAAGAATAAATGTAGTATAAATCTAACTTGTGTAAGATAAATTATAGATCTCGAAAGAGGATGTGTAAGTTCCAGCGCTTTATCGCAAAAAGTGAGTATATATATATATATATACACACAAGAGGTATAATAGCTGATAAATAGAAGTGATTAATAGCTCAGGGATTGGGCGTTAACATTTCATATAGCTTCTCGCAATGCAATGATAAGAAAAGCCGAGGATATTACGTCACGTAATGTATATGCACACGAGCAACGCGTGCGAATCAGCGAGATCAACGAGACGACGAACCTAACTCATGCCGATGCGACGTCTTTGCCTTACTGCCATCCCAGAAATTCGTGAGCTCCATGGGATCGAAGCTGCATCTCTCGCGTTCCCGCCGTAGATCCGCGTTTATCGTCATCGTCATTATTAACTGATTATTATAGGAAAATGTCACACCAGAGCATCTGCCAGTAAAGACTGTTGTTCACGCGGACTACCGGCCGATTCTCCCACGCGATCACGTCGCACTTACAATTGATAACAAACGCACCACTAACCTAACCGTGTCTAACTGACGGATCACGGAGATCGGACTGGTCGGAGTGACGGCTGACGACCACCAGCTGCTGGCCACTGGCACTTCTGGCAGGCCGCCATTGGAGCAACTACAGCAGTGCGACTTTCTGTCACTCTCAGTCACTCTTCTGTCTGTGTCAGACGTGTCGGCGCTTTTGATGAATGTGGCCAAAACGGAGAACGCATGCGCGAAATAACTTGACTAAGGCTGCGTTTCATTATTCACTATCAGTACTGGCAGCATTGCACATGCCATTCCAAAATAGGTAATTATTCAGAATACCTCCCTCACCTCCGATTTCGATGAAATTAGGCTTATTCGACGCGTTTTTGCACAAAACGAAACAATCTGGCAGAAAAAAGTGTCGCTCTGCCTCGCGAACCGAGATATTTAGCGTTAAAGTTGACGACTCTGCAGGTTAGGAAATCTGTCATACCGACTATGTAAAAAAAAAACCTACCCGCTTGGGACCTAACCGTCTAGAAGTTACAGCTGAGACAGTGTCCGCTTGGAATATTTCTAACCCATGAAGACAGTGGGGTATGAGAACAGTCTTTTTAACTAGACAGTAAAAAAACCGTTCTCATACCCCACTGTCTTCATGGGTTAGAAATATTCCAAGCAGACACTGTCTCAGCTGTAACTTCTAGACGGTTAGGTCCCAAGCGGGTAGGTTTTTTTTTTTTCGTTCGAGCGGCGTAGCCGCCCGAACCCAAGCATTACTGTCTATACACCCCACTGTCCACATGGGTTAGGATTTATTTGTTTTATAGCATACATTTTAAATTTGATGCCTGTTGGACCGACAAGTAACGAGACGCATGCGCATGAAGTCAGAGAGCATGAAGAAAGCATACTGGTAGCACTACACATAGTCGGTATGACAGATTTCCTAACCTGCAGAGTCGTCAACTTTAACGCTAAATATCTCGGTTCGCGAGGCAGAGCGACACTTTTTTCTGCCAGATTCTTTCGTTTTGTGCAAAAACGCGTCGAATAAGCCTAATTTCATCGAAATCGGAGGTGAGGGAGGTATTCTGAATAATTACCCCAAAATATATCGCAGCAAACTTCCAATATACTTTTGCGTTTATATGACGTCATAAATTTTTGCGTCACTTCCTATTTCTATTACTGCGACTGGCGAGATCAGGGGTGCGTTCCTTTATTTACTGCAAGTACTGATGCTATGACGTCAAAAAGTGTACTGCCAATAGCGTTCCATTTTAACTTCGAGAACTATCGAGGTGTTGCAACTTTACAAATCGGAACTTATCGCAGTACGCTTCGTTCAACTAACCAAGTTAACGTACATTACGTCCACTGACCACTGTATATTATTAACATTGTTTGTTTTTCGTAAACAATGAGTGAAATACTCAATGAAAATATAATTGCATTTATTGCAACTATACTAGTAGAAATTATAGCTGAGGATGAATCAAGTGATAGTGATAGCGATACAGAAATCTACAATAAGATAATCCTTGCCATTTTCAGCTCTTTTTGCATCCTCGGGACTAACAATTATTTTATATGATTCATTAGTTTCACTATCGATTAAGGTTATCTCTAAGTAAGTAGCCATCTTGAACTGCGACTGCTTTACCTCGCTGGCTGCAGTAGTTTCAACAGGAAATGACATCAAAATTCATGATGTCATAGATCTGTACAAGTGCTTTCGCAGTACACTGTAATCCATTTTGGAACGCCGTTGGTAGTACTGGCAGTACTTGCA
>NW_017257246.1:70578-71787 GCF_001594055.1 Mycetomoellerius zeteki | reverse complement strand
GAAATTCAACGAAATGGGAAATCAGGAAAAAATTTGTTTTTTAGATGTCGAAACGAATAATGTCAAAAAGTTATGACATATTAATGAATAAAGTAGATGCAGAAAATGCACGCAAAGATATGAATATAATTAATAATTCCAAATTTTATCAAAATTTTAAAAATTATTTATTTCTATAGTCCTACCAAGTACTATTGAATCCGTTTCGTTATGCAACGTTGTAACGTTATAAAAGTACTATTAGTAATTTCAAAACGCTTCTGCAGTACTACTTTAATATTGTCAGTACTGACAGTGAATAACGAAACGCAGCCTAACACCATCTGAACTTGTCTCTTCTCATTTCTTTTTCCACCCCCCCCTCACTCCCTTCTCCCCCTCCCTCCCTCTCTCCTCCTTCTCTCCTTCCTCTCTCCTTCCTCTCTCCTCCCTCTCTCCTCCCTCTCTCTCTCTCTAGCTTATTACATTGGGTGCGTTCCATTTAACATTCGCAATGCTCGCGAGCATCATTTCGTCCTTGTTTAATATTTGAAAACGATAAAAATGAAATGATGCGAGTTAAGTGAACGCGCCCATTATCGATAAAATGTTAACGATATAGTCAAGTTAAAATTTCAGAACTCATAATATATAGAGGAAAGTCCCCTATTATGAGATAGGAGCCTAATATGAGATAGCAGCACTTCTGCTAAACTAATAAACGCTATCTATTAGTTCCACTATGAATTTATTGCTCTTGGATTGAAAATTATTTAGTAAAAAGTTCATTATTAGATCATGCCTGTAATTATTGTAAAACAAGATTTTAGAATTTGGATGTCTTCAAGTTTTATTGAGATGAGCATTTAAACCTTGTTTATTATTTAATAAATAAATATTTGGCAATAAAATCTTCATGTAGTGATAGAGTAAGGTCGTACTAATAGAAAAATACGGGATATGTTGAATTGTTTAATTATAGAAGTTAGATTTGATGATCGTAAAGCTATAAGGCGTGGAAATCGTAATATGAGATATCCAGGGCACAGTATATACAGTAGCGCAACTCTCTGTCGGCACCTTTGATGTTAGTGTTGGCAAAAATGGAGTGCGCATGCGCGAAATCAGTAAGTTCCCCAGTAATGCCATCTAAACTTCTATCTCATTTGCTCTTTAGTTTCCTTTTTCTTTCTCTTTTTTTCTAGCTGCTCTAGTTCATTTGTATGTACA
>NW_017257246.1:62506-70035 GCF_001594055.1 Mycetomoellerius zeteki | reverse complement strand
GAGAGTTGCGCTACTGTATATACTGTGCCCAGGGTATTCCTAATATGAAATATTAGGAATGCTCCTATGTTATAGTGAAAATCGTTGCTAAAGTATGAATGTCATTGTACAATAATGAAAAAGACAACCGGAATGAACGTCGAGTGCCTATATCTACGATGCTTGATTCCAGCTACCTGAAAATAAATTCTAAGTATAATCTATTGTATGCTCATTTTTCGCGCACGCTGGCTATATTTGTTCGTATTTTAGAAACATTAAATAAAGTTTTTTAATTGCAATATTGATATATTTTCTATTTTACTATCGATTTTTCGAGATATCTCATATTAGGAGCACAATTTTTACAGCACAAAAATATTGCAGCAACATTGCAGAAAGATTTCATTGCAAGATTGCAACATTGCACAGATATTGTGAAATATTGCTGCAATATTTCAGCAATATTGTAGCAACGTTAAAATGTCCGTTTCAGAAATATTGATATGTAATGTTGCAGTAATATTATAATATAATATACTAGCAATATTACAATATAATATACATATATGCAATATTACGTTTTGCACACATTTGAAGAATACTTACTGCATATTACAGAAACATTAATATTGTAAGTAGTAATATTGCAACGTTATTGCAATATTTGTTGCATATAATATAAAGATATAATAATATAAAGACATAATGTCGTATTTTATTTGCATCCGTTGTATTATGTTACATTTAATTCCTATTTTTAATTTTTTTTCTTTAATATATCAATTGTACAGTATAAAATCTTACAATAAATCAAAAAACAAAAAGTAAAGGACTCTTAATTCATACTATTATGCCCTTTTTTATCTTATTATTGTTTCAAGAATTAAGAGTCCTTTACTTTTTGTTTTTCAATTTGTTGCAAGATTTTATACTGTATAATTGATATATTAAAGAAAAAAAATTAAAAATAGGAGTTAAATGTAACATAATACAACGGATGCAAATAAAATATGACATTATAATTTATGTCTTTATATTTTATATATCTTGTATCTTATTTGTGTCCATTGTACGTTATATATGTGTGCAGGTCCTTACTTATATAGTTGCAGCAAAAATATATATATAATGACGTTCGATATTTTATGCATATAAAATTAAAATTATAAACGTGATTAATTCTTATTGTTATAATTAATGAGCTTTTTTTAACCAAGCATTTTTATAATAAATGTAATAGCATAGACATTTTTTGTAATATTTATAAAATAATTCTGCAACATTGCTGAAGTAATATTGCAAAAAGAAGCCTTCCTAATGTCTCTGCAACATTGCATTGCAATATGCAACGTTGAAATGTTGCAGCAATATTGCTACAAGTTTCTGTGCCGTACGAGTATAGATACGTATGTGTATATATATTTTGTATAATATTTCTCTTTAAATTTTAACTCCAAGTATAAATATTAACTCCAAATATATATTGTGATACAAGTCGACACAAGTATCATTCTGTCTTTATTACTCATGGAATGCAAAGAAAGATAAAACGATATGTATATGTGTCAATTTGTGTAAATGGAAGGCATCTTGAAGTGATGCTGTGTGAGAAAGATAAGGAGGGAAGAGAAAGAGAAAGAGAGAAATTAGATAGAGATACTGGGTTATTTATTACTCAGGGCTCTTTTTTTTCGAAGAAAGTTCTGAACTGGTGATACAATAATAAGTTGGAGTGAAACGAATATAGTTTGTTTTACTCCAACTTATTGCACCGATTCACACTAGTTCAGATTCAGAACTTTCTTCGAAAAAGAACAGATTTCGCGCATGTGCTCTTCATCTTGTCAACAAAATCAATTGTATTACTGTATTGTTATACGAATTCGCAAAATGTCTTTACTAGTTCGAAGATGCAAATTCGATAGTTACTGGTATTCAACGTTCGTAAATAGGCTAAAGCTTCACAAATTACATGCTTGGTCGTTAACTAACCTAATTTGGACTTCGACAAGTTTTTGCAATGCACATGCGAAACCGAATATTTTGGATGATAGAACTAAAAAGTTTTTAGATTATCTCACGAATGAGTACAGAAACAAGTCCTGGCAAAGTAATAACTTTATCGATTTTATCGATTTAAATGCTTCCGGTAGTTTATTTAATGAAAGAGTACAACTCGTGGAAAATATTCAAAATTTGCATGACTTAGGTAAATGGAGTATGTTCATGACAATTGACATTATTTATTATAGTTTATAACGAAAAATTTTTTTGTAGGGCAAGACGTAGAGATAAAAAAATTAGCGAAAGAAGAAAAAATGTTATACAAAGAACAATTAAATGAACTTGATGAAAGATTGTTGCATATTATACTGACAAACATGTACAAAGATTTTTATAGTAACATCATTGTTGAAATAACAGCAGGTGTTGGTGGTCAGGAAGCAATGCTGTTCGTCAAAGACTTGTATGAGACGTATATAGGTTATGCCAAGTATTTAGATTTGGATCATGAAGTGATTGATATAGAGATGACTGATAATAAAGGTATTAGACAAGTCAGTATTATGATGTCTGGCGATCAAGTCAAAAAGTTCCAACATGAGGGTGGTGTACACCGAGTACAACGGGTACCAGCTACAGAAAGAGCAGGCCGAGTACATACCAGTACTGCCTCAGTAGCTATTCTGCCAGTGCCATCAGAAATACAGATTATGATTAATGAGAAAGATCTAAAAATAGAGACAAAAAGATCTTCTGGTGCAGGTGGTCAACATGTGAACACTACAGACTCTGCAGTGAGGATAACGCATTTGCCAAGCAGGCTAAGCGTTACCTGTCAGGTACATAGATCACAAGGTAAAAATAAAGAAATGGCGATGGACAAATTGAGGAGTATTCTATATGAACAGCAATTGAATAAACAAACATCATTCACGAGTAAATTACGGCAAAAGCAAATGGGAATGGGATTCAGGAATGAGAAGATCAGGACATATAATTATAATCAGAATCGTGTGACTGACCATAGGCTAGGCCAGAATGGAACTTTCTACAACTTGATAGAGTTTATGCAAGGTGGAGCAGCTCTAGAGGAATTGGAGGACAGATTGTATAATCACGTACGGATGGAAACTCTGCTAGAAATAATTAAAAAACTAGAGTCACAATCAAAGTAATGTTAATCCATTTTAGTGTTATCATTTTAATATAAAAGATTGTACATAGGATTTGTTTTACATAGGCAAGCCATTGTACAGTACACATAATCAAATATATGTAATATATGTACCAACACATTCTCATTGATATTTGATCGAGATGTCATTCCTCTCATTTGATAATAAGATAGACTGTGATTTAATTTTATACGCGCGTGTGCGCCCACACATACGAACATACACACACACACACACACACACACACGCACGCACGCACGCGTGGCACGCACGCACGCACACGCACACACACTTGCCGAATTTGCTGATAAACATACGGAATTTTGTATTTATTTTTATCTTATTTGTGTGATGTAAAGCAACTTTACTTATTTCATTAAATACAAAAGTACAAATACAGTAATATACAAAATTCATATGTTAATTTCATCTTCAGATTGGCGCTTTCTCTTAATTCTTAAGAATCATGGAAAAGATCCTCGTCATTGATGTATACATATTTCTTTCTATATATTTGGATTCCATATACCTTATCTTCATCCAGGCCTAAGCAGATTGCACACACATGATATCGCTATCTGAAGAGGCTTCAACATGCAGCACAATAAGGATCCCATGAAAAAAGTTCTATTATTTCTTCATTTAAATAATCTAAACTTATCTAAATTTTTAAATAGGGACTTTTGTACTTGTGCAGATATGCAAATTCTGAAGCAGTCACTCATCAGATATTAATTCCACTCTCTTTTCTTATTTCTTCATTCAGGAAATTTATTTTCTCATCCTTTTCATTTTCTAGTTAAACAGAAATATTTATATAATTATTATATTTCTATCAGGTCTGTCCAATTTAAGCTCCCCGGAGCCAAAACGCAAAACCATCGACGCAAAAAGATTCAATGTGGGTAAAATTTCGAAGACTAAAGTGTTGATATGCGTCACGTTTATCAACACTTTACAGTCCCCGAAATCTTACCCACCAATTGAATTCTTTTTGCATCGATAGCGTTTTAGCTCCGGAGCTCAAATTGAACATGCTTGTTCTGAATATTAATTTGCAAAAGTAAAATAAAAAATTAATTTAATACCTCTTAAATCTGATTTTATATCATCTTCTTTCTTTGTATTAATGTTCATAATACGCATATCCATTTCTTGACCTTTTTCCAAACGCAGTCGCTTCGTAGATCCCTTTAATATGAAAAAAAGTCAAAAGTCTACATATAATGCTAATAATGCACTTTTTTAAATTGATCAAGTATCGGATTATAAAGGTCACTACCTTGTATGATCTGTTATCTCTTCGTCCACTTTCACCTTCATCTTCACTATCACTATATTCATTCTCATGTTGTATTCTCTTATCTAAATCACGTTGAGGCAGTCTTTCATCAAGATTCATCTTCTCTTCAATTTCTGAATCTTCAATAACGGTACCATCCTCTGGTATTGCCTGAACTTGTACGCCAGGTGCATGAGGTAGCATTCTCAGATTTTCAAACAACCTTGTTCTATGATAAAAGCCAATAACGAATTAGTTTGTTAGTATTATATATAAAAGTAAACAAACTATATAGAAATGAAAATCGGAACTTACTTAATTTTGTCGAGGTATTCGGAAGTGTTTTGATTTGTCATATTTGAAGGACTAATATGCAATTTAAAGTCAGGGCCAAAATATTCAAAGTAATCGTTATATGGAAGCTCGTTAGCAATTTCACATCCGAGAGCCACCGATGTTTCATATGTCCAACATCTGGATACATTTCTGATAGTATAACCACCACCTCCCACCATCAAGAAAGGTAAATTATATCTCTTCACAAACTCTACGCATTTACCGTGGCCTCTCACAGTTAAATTGAAGCATCCCAATCGATCACCTACATAATGATTAATATTTGCGTTGAAAATTATGCAATTTTATTGTGACATCACTTCTATTTAAAAAAATTTTACCTGTTAATGAGTCTGCTCCACACTGTAAAACAACAGCAGAAGGTTGAAATGTCTCCATCACTTTAGAGATGATAGGAACGAATATTGATTCATAACTTTCATCATCCATGCCATCCCTTAAAGGTATATTAACTGCATAGTATTTTCCCTGTTAGTAATGACAAAAAGAAACCGTATATTCTAGTAATGAGTTAATATTTCAGATAAGTAGTACTATAAATACTATATATTACAATATTTTAATAATTTTTTTTACCTTTCCTGCTCCCATATCGCGAAGATCTCCTGTTCCAGGGAAATATTCGCCATACTTATGAAATGATACCGTCATTACTCTATCCGTTGTATAAAAAGCTTCCTCTACACCATCGCCATGATGAACATCAATGTCGATATACAAAACTCTCTGATGATATTTTAGCAATTCCAAGATCCCAAGTACAATATCATTTACGTAGCAAAAACCAGAAGCTTCACTCTTCTTTGCATGATGTAAGCCACCGCCCCAATTGATACAAATTTCTGAGGCTTGCTTGTTGAGTTTAACAGCAGCAGCTACAGATCCACCAGCTGATAATTGACAAAATTCGTACAAACCATCAAAAACAGGGCAGTCTTCTCCTACGTTAACTGTCCCACAAAGAAAGAAATATCAAAATGTTACAAAAAAACATTTCAATCAATCATTATTATTCAACAATAATGTCTTACATCGTTGCATTTGTTTATTGTATTCTCCCATATTATCTGGCCGTATTGATCTCAAAAATCTGATGTAGTCATCGCTATGAAATTTTGTCATTTCTTCTGCTGTAGCTTTATGAGGTCGCTATAATAACAAAAACATAAATAGATTATAATAACCACATTCTAAATAAATTTATTTTGATAGAAAACTATAAACAAATAAAAGATGAATACACGAATGGAAGATAATTATAAAAATGTATTTACATATATTTCCATTTTTCTATAAAGACCATAATTCAAGAGTAGATTGTGCGTCATTCGTATACGATGTGGCTTCATAGGATGTCCTTGACCATAATAATAATTTCCGATATCACCTAGTCAAATTGAAAAAAAATATGCATAAATAAATCAAAGCAATATATAAAAAATCTTAAATTTTTCATTATCATCAATTGATGTGTTTCAGTGAAGACTACAGTATACTGGAATACATTTGAGAATCTTTCGCCACTTTCTTCAAAAACCGTATTACTTTCCATTATGTTGATTGAATTATCGATTCAATACAGAAAATATTTTTGGGAATATGTACGATATATTGGAAAAAATAACTGTATTATCATAGTTTATCGTAATTACACTTGGATATATGGATTCACGATAGCTATGTAACCAAGAACGGCTGACGCTACGGTCGCGCGATAGCACGGTTGAGAGTCTGTCGGCTTAACCATGCAAAAATCGTATTATCAAACGTAATGAGCATGCAAATCTCAGTTTACTGTGCCGAGAGAATCGTGTTTCTTACTATCTGTCATCTATCAAGCGAAAAATAGACTGATATGTATTAGCGGCCGAATGTCAAGCGAGATGAAATAGAGGTCCATAAACGTGAGGTGCAACATATCTCGACGAGGTTCCAAGGTACATTTCTGTGGTTTTACAACAGCTCTTTCAGTACTTACTATCGTAGTAATAACAGACGCGCTTCTTGAATGGCTGCATGGCCATTTCTACAGATTCTGCTCTTGTTAAAATCGGATGAAACTCAATGAAACACTTTAGTACAGAATTAAACGAAGACCATGGGTAGTGGCTTATACTGACAACTGTACACTGCTGTACACAACTATATTCCAGTATACATGTCGTTCAAATCCGCCTGAACTCGCTTTCATTCGCTTCGATTCGATTGCACCCAGAGGGCTGGCGGGCTGAGGTTGGTACCCCCCCCCCCCCCCCCCCCCAACCTGTAAAGAGCGTCAGAGTTCCAGCGACATCTGGGTTAGAATTAAAATCAGTCACATGACACATCACAAAATAGCGCTAAATTCAAATCATGTCCTCGAAGAAAATCTTGGAGTGCTTCCCACTTTTGAAAGATTAAAGGTGAAAGATGAACGATTAATAGACGAAAGATTAAATATAAGATGAAAAAATTACTAGCACTATAATTAATATCAATATTACTATTGGATTAGGGAAAATGTCCCTTTACAAGTAAAGACTTTCAGTAACCCATATATTCTATTTCAAAAAAATTAGCGATTACACTTGATAGAACAACGTTTCAGCTTTCAACTTTAAGAATCTGTATTTTTAATTGGAATATGATGAATTTTAACGAAGTTACGAATAATAAAGTCAGAATGTTCCTTTCTATTTAATCCGTGAGTAACTCAGGAACAAAAAATCGTAGAAACATTTATAAAAAGC
>NW_017257246.1:51807-62440 GCF_001594055.1 Mycetomoellerius zeteki | reverse complement strand
TTTTGGGCACGCTACAAACCTACAAAGTGAAAAGAAAATTTTTCATTTTTTTCAGCTCGTAGTTTTTATAAAAATTGTAAAAATTACAAAACTCACATAAATTATTAAAAAAAATATAGTAACCATTTGAAAGTAGAGATTTCAAGCTTTAAAACTCTTTTTTTTTTTAATTTAAATTTTGATCATTTTTAACGAAGATATTGATGAGGAAGTTCTTTTTACCAACTTGTGAAGATTTTTTCTTAAACCCAATATGAATATTATGGTATTAACCAGAGTTGGATAGTGCTAAATTAAAAAGATAAAAGTTAAATTAAAACGTTAATTAATTTTAACTTAACTTAGTTACATTTTACTCTTAACTTTTTAACTTAATTTAGTTATATTTTATCGGTAATTATTAACTTTTAATTTGATTTTTTTTTTAAGTTAATCCTCAGACACAATGCGAGAGGATAATGAGTATATAATTTACTAATTTTATATTGTATAATCGTTACTTGTGAACAAAAATAATCAGATTCTTTAATAAATATGCTGTGAGAAAGAAAAAATACGAAAAATTATGTAAAATGGTCAAACTTTTTCTTTTTCTTTTTTTTTGGTTGTTCGGATTAAATTTAATTTTTAATTTTTCGATTACTTTTTTTATTAACTTAACTTTTAATTTAATTAATTTCATTATGGATTAACTTGTATTTTAATTAAGATAAATTTTCGAGGCTGTTAACTTTAACTTAACTTAATTAAAAAAAAAGTTAACTTACCCAAACCTGGTATTAACAAAAATAAATATAAATATACATCTAAAAAAGGGAGAAATAAAAGAACTACAATCGAGATTGTTACAGGCCGCAGAATTGATCTCTCAGAATCTTCGGGAGTATACGCAGAGTGGGAAAGTGATAGAAAAGCTGGAAAACCAGACAGAAAAAAACATGTATGTATGCAAAAAATGAAAAGAATAGCGAGATATTTAGAGGCATAATTGAGGTTTAAGTAAAGTCTAGTCTTCTCTTGAAAAGTTGTCATTTTACGAAAACGTTCTTGTTTTACATAGGCAAGCCGTTGTACATAGCAAATTGTAATAAACTCTATGTAATACAAACAACATCCCCCGTTCCTCGAACGGAACTCGTTCCCCCGACGAGGCCACTGTCCGAGAATCGGAGTTCAGCGGTAATATATAGAACGTTCGGTAATTTATTCAATAAACATACAACAAGATCTCATATTCCTCTTTTTTCCTTTTTCTTTTTGTCTTAACCGCGTGTCCAAAGGCACACACTTTTTTTGCACGCACGCACGCACGCACGCACGCACGCACACACATACACCTCAATATAATACAGCGATATACAAAATTAACGTTTCGTAATGTTCTGTAGATGTTGAGCGACGCGTTGCCATCCCCCGTCACTATCGGTTTATAATATACAAAGCGAGTATATCGTAGTGTATTTGTGAACATGCATCGTAGTACGCAACCCTGCTTCGACGACTAGAAAAATCTATGTCTCAATGAGTTAGAATTTAAACTGACTAGGTCAACTCTAGAATACTTAGAGCTTCCTTGTACCATTCAATTGTCCTATCTACATGATGAAAGTGTCAAAGTCAGTTGAAACACTTTAATCTTCGGAACGGATTCTGATATTCAGCAAAATTTGTTTTCTGATTCTTTCAAAAAAGACAAATTCTTCTAATAATATCGGATGTACTTGAAAAATCATTAAAAGAATTTCGATCATTTTGACATTATATATTCGACGCTAGAAATGTCACCAGACAGTTATGCATATTTGAGATATTATATTCGGTTTTATATTCAGATAATTGCATCATAATTGCTTAAAGAATATGAAAGTACGTTACAAATGTATGTAACTTCGTGTATTAAGACATTTATGACGCCTGGTTTATTTTTTATTTCTTGTTTTTAATTAATAGGAATTTATCCGAAGTAGAATACTTAATGTAAAAGACAGACTTCTGTCGATTTCTTTTAATTCGATCTTCTTTAACGTAATAAAACACATTTAGAAAAATCATTCACTGAATCGCATTTATTTTTCTATTTCATGATCGAAAATGTGTTAGCGAACGATTCTACGCTAAGCGCTTTAATTCTGATTATCTGATCTGATTTGACGATCGATGACGATGGAGAACAATTTTGTATCTTAGCACACATTTTGATATCAATTGCGTTCGCCACATTTGATTGATCGCATAGAAACTGGACAGGGAAGGGGGAGATCGGGAATAGCAAATTAAATTCGTCTAGAACTCGACTGCGCTCGTATTTATAGTAACAAGATTGCAGTAATGAGAGAGCACAAAATATCTCAAAGTACTCATGATCAGGATTGATATATTGGAGAGAGGATAATGAAATTTAATATATTTTGGAAAAAGAGAGAAAGAGTTATAGTTTACTTTCATTATTTCTCTCTTACTAAATTCTCCATTTACTCAGATTTCCTCTTGTTTTCAAATTAAATATAATTATATGAATCTTAAATCGTGCAGGAAAAAACAATTCATTGATTAAAGAAATTAACGAATAAATAGAACATCGTTTAAATATGCGTTATGTAGCAATCCTGATCGTCGGACAAGACAACTGGATGCACAATAGTACACTCCATCAGGCGAAAGTTTCAATTCGCGGCATATCATGAATTTCATTGTTGATTAGCTTGACACCAATTGTTAACTACAAAATCAGGTCGATCTTAACCAAGGAGGAAGATGCTCTTTTCGGCCAGTGCACATATCAGCAGCAATATCAAGAGAAACAAGTTCGACTTGGCGCTTGTCGCCAAACCGCACTGATCCTTGATATCGCTCTCGCGAGGATTCGAACGTATACAAGACTGTGGCCGTTTTCGCTTGAGACCGGTGAGTGCTTTCTGACAAACCAGCGTATTATTCTCATAAATTACCTCCTCGGGCTTGACACTCAGTATCGGTGACGTCGTGTCTCCACAATTGGTATTTAGCACCACCAACAGCATATTGCTGTAAGTCACCGACTGTACCATGTACCATCTATGCTCGCAATCCATGTCCATGTCATACGAGTCAAACGAGGCGTTTCGCATGTACAAGTATATCTGCAGATTCAATGCGTAGACATCAAAGTATGAAAAAAAATCAAATTAGGATCAGGTACCAAGATAGCAATTTATATCAAAATAGCCTACTTAGAAATACTCTAATTATTAGAAAAACCATTTTGGAAGTAATATTAGTTATTTATAATGTATCTCATTACGCTTGTTTTTCTGACCACTTAGAATCAATTTTTCTTTAATGAATATCTAGTATACATTATAATTATATAATCAATAATTTCAGTAATTTAGTATTTATATATCTTTTAAATTATTAAAGTTTACCTCTTGATCGCACACTTCCGGGCGTGTACGATTGATCAGAACATTTTGATCAAAGTTTAATCTATCGTCTTTGTCAGTGACTGGCGGAAGTTTCTCTTCACTCTCGTGGTCATCACTATGAACGGCTGATTCATCGTAGCTATATGCTTCCGCGTTTTCATAATCCAATATTCCCGTCCTTGCCCAAGCCCAAGCAGCTTGACCGATCATCCACGACAGTGCTGTCTGCAAATGCTTCCATGGCTGCAACATGACATTTTGCATTTAATTTTTAAATCAACGGAATTGTAACATGTATAATTAAAAATTTTATGATATCTTAATTATAATATTTGCTGTAAAGATTTATCTGTCGTTTATATTTCTTCACTAAAAAAGAAAAAAGAGATATGTGTGTACATTATCTGATTCTTACATTATCAAAAGTAATTAAGATCTCTTTAAAACTTTTTTAAATAAGATTAATATTATAGCAAATATATACAAAACACACGAGAGATAGCTCGGCTTTTCTTTTGACTAGCATTCTTGACACTTAACAGTATATTGTAATTAAAGTGCTCACAGTAAGAAGAATGTTGCCGGCGTTGTTGGTTTGTTGACTTTTGAAGCACACCGCCTGATAATCAAAGATTCTTATCTTCTCAAAGACACCATCCCTGACTAAGCTAGCCATTATCGGACCTCTGACATCACCAAAAAATTTACCGGCGTCCCTCTCATCCTCGGCGACGATTATGTAGCCGTTATTGTCGATGAGATAACATGCCCAGATTTCATCGCCGCAGTGTTTATGGCAATTACCATCGCAGTTAAATGTTATGTTCTGGAAAAGCCTTTGCAAGGCAGTGTGCTGGAATTGAAAGCCGACCACCATAGCTGGCGCCTTCCCCTTCGCGTTTTCTACAAATTTATTTTTGCAGATTTAATATTCTGTCGGACCATTATATATATAATATACGTATCATTTATATTTAAAGCAAGTTATCTAGTTTGCTAAGTCCTTCCATCTCATTAAAGTCATTAAATTACTAAATTTACACTAATGTTGGAGTAATTTAACAATAATTACTTATTTAAAAGATGTTTCAAATATGGATCTTATAAATATTATGAATTATATTGATCCTATGTAATTTTGAACGTTTTGTTTCTATCTCAACTATTAGTATTCAGGAAATTAAAAAAAAAATGAGACGAGTAAATCTAATTGAGTTAATTTCATCGATTTTAACATTTCGAAATTGAAAGGAAATATTCCTCTTCTACTTTGATAACAGTTTGAATACCGATTATTAACTTACCAATAAATACAGCACGACTGGCAGTGACTAAAGTGGAGTTGTTGGCACCCTTATCTTCGAGCGGTACGGAAAAAACGAAACTGTCCTCATTTATGTAGTGCTGCTCGACCGCTCGTTTATACCACACTTCGTCGATAGCACGAGGATACAATTTACTGAAATGATTCTCCGGCAGCGACATATTCTCATCTACTCGAAGAAAGTCTTGCCATCTGGTCAATCCGTTATGTGTAGCCATAAACGCCAGGACTACCCCAAAGCGTTGTTTGAACTGCTTCCTACGAGAGAAGATACTTCAGAAATAGCGATTCGGATCGTCTACGACTCGAGCTGGCGTTTACTTGTACTTTTTTGAAGGAGTCATTTTAAAATACTTGATATGTAACTACAATACAAGTTATACAGGTTTCTCAAAAATTCGTACGCAAGCTCGCAGCTCCTTTGCGCCACATGTATGGGATTTGATTTGAAAAATCAAAATCAAATAAAAAAGGATAAAAAATTATGTCGCAATTATTATCTTTGATTTCGCAACAACAATTGATTATTTGATTCATGAGTAACCAGATGAGTTATATCTTATTACAAGTAAAACATGATTTTATCCAGGGTTGGCAAACGTTACTTTTCAGTTACTTTGTCGTTACTTTTTATAGTAAACAATTTGATGACGATGTTGCAATTTTTTATGACGGTAACGCTAACTAACTAAACGCTAAGGTTGTACTAAAGTTAGAAAAGTCACTTTGAAAAGTAACTTGTCACTATTATGCGTTACACCGAAAAAATTATAAGTATAACGAGTAACGCGTAACGTTACTCGTTACTAAAAAGTAACGCGTTACAAATTAGGAGTTATTTTTTTCAGTACGAATGACTTTTTCATCCATTACAAATAACGATTGACTTTTCTAATTCTGATGTTAGCATTACCATCATAAAAAATTCACAATGTCATTATCAAATCGTTATTATAACAAAGTAACGATCAACAAAGTAACGCGTTACTTGCCAACCTTGATTTTATCATTGTATCATAGTATCATAGATGACCATTGTATCATAGTACATATCTTTCTATTATCTTGTTAATTATTTATTTAAATCAAATACTGAAATATAAGATTGTGTTGTAAAAGATTCAACAATTAGAGTAAGAATTGTCTTTTTATAGAATGGCACAAACGAACGAATAATACTTTTAAAAATGCTATAAAGCAACCGAAATCAATTGCACGTTGGAAAAATCTTCTTGCTTTCGCAGATCGCTCGCAAAGCGTTCTTCCTCTTCAGACTTCTGATCCTGAAAGATGGCAATCGCTCTACGATTTGCAAGCTAATTAGCGCTGACCCCAAAGTGTCGAAAGTGATGAAGAGAGAAAGAGAGTAAAAAGAAAAAAAGCATAAAGAAAGAAAATAAGATTAAGTATATCGCATAGAAATATTAATATACTGAACAAATACTTTACAAAAAAGACAGCAAATTAAATTAAGAAAAGAGGAATCGCGAAAGATACAATTCTATCAATTTTTCTGTAAAATTTATATACATATATATAATACAAAATTTTTTATTTTAATTAATTAGAAAGAAGATAATAAATACAGTTCCCTAATAAGAAATGGAACAAAGTTCTATGAAAAAACGAGAGAGGAAAAAATAGAGTTAACAAAAGAGAAAGATAGGGAGAGCTGACATTTGCATTATAATGTACGATTCGAACAGTTGAAAGTTAATATTCATTACTTTCTAAGAATGTAAGGTGCGTTGTGATGGCGTTACCTGGTCATCTGATTCATCAGCCTAGCTAAAGGTCTGCATGGCGTCAAAGTGGTAAGAGACATTAGTCAAAAGGAATAGGTGAATTTTCTATCCTCATAGAAACAAGAAAGACAGAAAAATTGAAAAGAAAGAACTGTGCATAAAATAGAGAACTAAAATAAAAATACGGGACGGAGTGTTTCAAAATGAGCACGTGTAAGTTTTAACTTTGACAAGGAAATAATGGTAGAGAAAATGCGATGTCTCCGTCCTAAAGATGTGTTGAGTAGCGATTAATCGTTCCAGCTTTATTTATTTTACGTTATAATTTATTTTTTATATTTTATCTTTATACAAAAATTTGCATCTATTTGTGGTAGATTATCAAGAAATAATTAGGTCACTGTTTAATATTAAATATTCGTATTTTTATTATAATTCTGATCGACAGCTTCATAAATCATTCAATTATTAAATAGTGATAAAATGACGTTAATTTTAACGCAAGAGTAATATTACCGTTAATTACAGAATTATATCTACATAAGAACAATATAAAATACTACAAAAGGCGAATAGTTGTGTTAGAGATTTGTGTTATTTGACCGATTAATCGCGTGCTAGTTTATGCGAATAATAGGGAAAAGGAAAATTCGTTCATTGTTTTTCCAAGTAGTCTAGTCATGCTATATAAAGCACTCTTATGTTAGCTAATAAATCGAAATTATGCTCACCCTGATTCCTTGGTGCTGGGATTTGGTGGGATTTGCTGGGCAAACCACTCGGTTACCTTAGCATCGTATACTAGACTGAGCAGCAGATTCCTGTCACAAAAGTATAAATTCTTGTTCTCGGCCTTGTAGGGCTTAGCTGTCACAAAAAATTTAAATGCTATTAATTTTAATTATTGTTAGAAACATCTTGTATTAAATCAACGCTAAAGATGAACAATAAATATGTATAACAAGAAATTGCATATAGTAAGAGATGACTTACGATTAGAGCTGTGATTGGAACTCGTAGCGGAGTGTTCTGGCGGTTTGGATCGTTGCTTCATGTCGATCCACTTCCAGCCTGGTAGGCGGGTACGCTCCAGAAAATGTAGGAGCTGTGATTCCGAGGAATTGAACCTATGTTCACCCTCGTAATGATACCTAACATTTACAACAAGAAGAGTTTGTGTACAAATAGATCCATAAAATTGCCGCATTTCATTAGTTTATTAGCCTACTTTTCTTCGCTGAATATAAATTTCATTTTAATGTAGCTAAAAAGAACAAACTTTACATCAATCGGAATTATTTTGAAAACTTATTCGAGACTTACTTGCAATATCTACAATAGTTCAATTCGTTCAAATTTGACATAAGTGATCAAAGTCAGCGACGAAAGCCTCGATAAGTTAAAAGAAAAAAAATAATAATTCAGTTCAATGTCCGAAGCAGAAATTGAAATTGTTATCATCTCAACAAGTTAAAAATTTCACAAAGCGGTAAAAAAAATAATTTTTAATTAATTATCGCTCTTTTATCATTATGAGTAAAAAAATATTGTTTGTGGCTGCGAAAACCAAACTAGCGAAATATAAGGATCGTAGATCTTTCCTAGAATTTACAGTGTTAATACAGGAGTTACGAGATGTACGTTGTACAGGGCTTTGTTTAGGGCAAGCAAATTTTCCTCGAGAACTTCAGACCAATACAAAGCATTTAGCGACAATGTGAATTTCATAACCGATGCAGTACAAAACTTGTTTACGAATATTTTTGCGACTCCAAACTGCGTACCAAGTGGAACTTTACAGCGAAACTTTGCAGCTTGCCAAACTGTCATATGCCTATACTTGCGTAAAACGAGATTACATTCAAAGGAAAAATGTATGGTTCGTGCATTTTCGCGAAGGTTTTCATAATCACATCATTGAATCGTCAAATTTCTTCGGCATCTGTTTGACTTGTCCGATCATGTCATCTTCTATTTGAGTAGTGTTCTTAGGACTCTCGAATTTTATTATCAATTCATTGGCGTTTTTAATAAATCAATTAATTTCTCAAAGTTCAAATAGATAATTTACAATAATAAGTTCAAATAACAATGCTCAACATTCTGCGTAAAATAATTTCGGACAACTATTGGCATTTGAAAAATGGAAAATGTAGCATGTTATTAAGAAGACTCAATATAAATGCAAATAATCTAATAATATTGTGTTATTGGAAGCTTTCGTCGCTGTAAGATAATTCGCTAAAATGAAATGTGTACCTTTAGCGTGAGATCGATGTATCTCCTCGGTAGCGTGTACGCGATAATTTCCAGCATGATCGTGGTCGGGCAAACTGACCACTACCGTAAACGGAGTGTCCATTATTCCCGCGTAATCGTATTTTCTTTTTACTCTGCCGACACGTTTCTAAAGCAATAAACAATACGATAAACAATTAATTGAAGTAGTATAAATTATGAGATCATTTTATAAAAGACATTATTAAAGAATTATATTTTTTCTGATAAAAGATACTTGTTTCTACGTAAACATTTACAAACATGTTGAATTTAAATCAAAATCCTTTCTAAAGCGAACGAGTGATAAAATAATAATATAAAGAAATTCAAGCCTTAAAAATATTAGATTAGCTTTTTATTATTTTGATAATTTCTCTTCGAATAATAATGAGAATTTAAAAAAAATTTGTCAGTTTTCGCAACTACAAAGATGAAATCCTCGGTAAATAAATTGCACATTTATGAATATTTATCGTTAAATATTGTAACAGTGTACTCACCATATCATCGTAATGATATTTTGTATAAAGCGTTGCGCTACCATTCATTTGATTCACCACATTGTTGCGAAGCTGCGAAAAAATACAATAAACTCGTACGTAATTATTTGTTACACACATATATATATATATATATACAGGGTTGGACACATATCAAACTCAATGTATTATACGTGGTTTCATACATGGATGAAACTACATATAATACATCGTAGGTTTCAGCTATGTAGTAAAATGGCGCTTCACTGTTCGCACTTCGCAGTGTTCGCGTTACTTGAAATCGTCAAATTTTTTAACTTAAAATGAGATAGATATATGTTTGGGCGTTGAAAAGAGTGAAAGCAAACTTGCTGAGTGGAAAAGTGCAAGGAACGCGAACAGATCCAAGAATATCATGGCTGTGTTCCAAATTTACTGTCAACACTGAAAATGAGACAGTTTACGTTACGTGCACTATAGATTTTCAGTACAGGCATTCAATTTTGGAACATCTCAGACAACAAAAAGTGTCTAAAATCATGTTATAAGACGTTTTTTACGTTTAAAAGATGACTTAAAGACGTCTTATGTCATAATTTTAGACTTTGTGTTGTTTGGGATAGCCCATATATCACTATAAGCCTTGCATAGACCGGTATTCATAGTCGATTCTTATTTCAAGACCGTTTTAAGTAGTCTTAAGACGCTAATGCGGCCCTCTGATTGGTTCGTGACATCTTAAGAGTGTACTTAAGACGGTCTTGAATATAAGATTTGATTATGAATACCGGCCATAGAGCTGCTGGACCAATAAGAAGGTATGTAAATCAAAATGACAACTTTAAGGTTAATATTAATTGATCCAGTGGTCCAATTATGCAATGCTCATCAGTGCTCACTGTGTTGTATTTCATGTGAGATGGGTTTTAGAATTTTAACGTATATAATACACGTTTTATATGTTTTATACGTATGAAATGTAAGAAACCTTTCGCAGCATTAAATTCCAATCCTGCATATACAGGGTGGGCCAAAAGTCTGGATACACCCAAATATCTCATAAACGATACATTTTAGAAAAAAATGTTTCAAACAAAAGTTGTAAAGCTTAAAAAGACGCATTTAACGATAGTAGTTATTTGACCTAGAATGGCGTTGTCAAGGTCACGTCAAGGTCAACTTAATTTTTTTAAATGGAACTCCCTACTTTTTGTTTCAGATTCTTGTAGGTTATGTTGAGACGTTTTTAAAATTCATATCATAAACTCTTTTCCGATGAGAACTTCCTGAGTTATGAGTCTTTAAAGTTTAAATACCGTCAGCGTTAGAATTATCCAAGATGCACCGCTTGGAGGTTGCTTGGTCGGATTTACATCTCTTGCGTGCGTGCGTGCGTGCGTG
>NW_017257246.1:49147-51675 GCF_001594055.1 Mycetomoellerius zeteki | reverse complement strand
GGACTTCAATAGAAGTCGTAGCAGTCGTAGGGTTTTAAGTCGTAGAAAATTGATCAATCACAGTCGAATATGAGAAGAATAATCAACTATAATTGATCAATTTTCTACGACTTAAGACCCTACGACCGTACTTCTATTGTAGACGCATCATAACTCAGAAAGTTCTCATCGGAAAAGAGTTTATGATATATGTTTTGAAAACGTCTCAACATAACCTACAAGAATCTGAAATAAAAAGTAGGGAGTTCCATTTAAAAAAATTAAGTTGACCTTGACGTGACCTTGACAACGCCATTCTAGGTTAAATAACTACTATCGTTAAATGCGTCTTTTTAAGCTTTACAACTTTTGTTTGAAACATTTTTTTCTAAAATGTATCGTTTATGAGATATTTGGGAGTATCCAAACTTTTGGCCCACCCTGTATATGTAACATTTAACGACAGTAGTACTCAAAATTTCAAGAGCGCGTCATTAACATTCTACAATTTTTATTCCATTTTTTGCCGACTTGTACAGAAATTATTTTTTATTTGTTCCAAATCTGCCGAAGTTTACGAAAAAAATTTTATTGTTTCTTTTTATTTATTTACCATAATGATTCCTTCGTCAAATTCTCTGGGGCCCATATCGTGATCCATTAGCTCAACTTCCGCCATATCGACGCTATTATATGCCGGCTTTAAGATACCCTGAAACTATTTTTATAATACATATTATTTTTACTATTATTTTTATCTTGTTACACCAAAAACTCAATGTCGCTAATAAAATAATAAAGATTTTTGAATATAAAAATTTTGTAATTTTACGTAACATAAACGTCAAATTGAGACACAAGTATGCGCGTGCAAAAAAAGTTAAATATGATAATACAATTTAAAGAGCGAAATTACCACTGGTCGAAGATCAGGATGAATCAAGATGAAACCATTGTTCGTCACAATGAAAGCGTAACCGTTAACGCCGAGCTGCTCTCATGGAATTAAAGAGAAAAAGAAGATTGTATTATCATGATTAACATTTGTTATGCTGTCAATTGATGCACTGTGTGCATCATAAAAGCTATAATGGATATTAATAGCATTTTCATGTCACTCTTCTTAATAAAGTTCTTAATAGAGTCATATTCAATGTACAAAGAGATATTTAATCTTTCATTCATATTTTATTTATTATTTTAGTATTGTAGATATTGCTTCATCATGTCGTATGATATGTATTGTGGATTATATTTATCTTTGTAATTTCTGTTTCTAATCAACAAAAAAGTACCGAACAAATGATGAAAAGTAGAGAGAAATAATTAAAAGTGCTGATAAATACTAATTAATTTTAATTTGGGCGTTACTAGTATTTTTGGTTTTAATTAATTTAAATTAACTCTTGTTTTATTTTATAATTAATTGCCAATATTATAGATTTTTATTGTACAGATATTATATTTTAGATGATAATATAAAATATCCCGAACTGACTCAGATAACACAAAGAGTTCAAAAAGACTTCAGTGATACTATCAATTCTGAATTCATTTTCAGATGTAAAAAGAATTCTTTTTCTGAAAAGAATTCTTGTTGCATCTGAAAAAGAACTCAGAATTGATGACATTCGACTGAATTTTTTTTAACTCTCTGTGCTATCTGGGAATACTCTCATCTATAATTTACTTATTGTTATAATTGGTAATGGTAAAAAAAATTATCACTTTGTAAAATGAAAAAATAGCAATACAAAAAAAATTACTCACCATATGTGGAATCATCAATTTCTCAATTTCGTCGATTGGTACGTCCGTGCCGGCAACACCGAGTAGATTGGCAATCATTGTCTGCGCAGACAATTATTGATACGTTAATTAGAGAACCTGCATTATATGTCGCATTGCGTGACGCGGCCTCTATTATATCATGACAACGTTATTATGTCGAAATAAATTATGAATTATCATCATCTCAAGTCGCATAACCAGAAGCGTATCTATCTTCTCCAACAACGTTCTATCACAATGAGTTCGTCTACATAAACACGTTTCCATATATCAAAAAACCATATGTGTGAGAAATGATCACCTCTCGCGTGTGTACAATAATGAGCACGGTCTTCTGATCATTTTCAATGGCAAAAAGTACGTATAAATAATGACGATATGCGTACAATATTTTTGAAAAACAAGAACATTAAGTAAGACTTAACTTGTTTGAGTTAGCGTGGTAATTAATTATCCGTTATTACAAATTTTACAGTGAGAAATAGTTACTGCAAAGTTTTGCTGAATAAAATGATGTTTATTAAAATAATATATATATATATATATATTACAGAATGGAAAGTAGATTGAAAAAAATGTGTTCAAATTATAAAATGTCATGTAAATATTAAAATTAAAGTATTTTTGTTTTTTGAAAATATTTAAAAATGCGCGCGAGAGGGACGAGCAATAAGAGTGTGAATTTCTTGCGATTAGACGCAATAACTAGCTCAACTACTGTTTTAGTGTGTGTGTGTGTGTGTGTGTGTGTGTGTGTG
>NW_017257246.1:27950-49101 GCF_001594055.1 Mycetomoellerius zeteki | reverse complement strand
GTGTGTGTGTGTGTGTGTGTGTGTGTGTGTGTGTAATGATGATGATGATGATGATGATGATGATGATGATGATGATAATAATAATAATAATAACGATACACAATGAAAACTCTATAAGAATTAAACAACAAATTCTCTCTATAATTAATTAACAACATCTCACGCAGGCTACCCTAAGTGTTAGTTTAAATAACAATTAGCTTTGTTCTTTCAAAGTGGCGACCTTTCTTTTTCTCTTTCTTTTTCTCATTTAATAGAAAGCAATTTAATAGAGAATATTTTACTTCTATATTTTATTTGATGTTATAAAAATAATACAGATTAAAGCAACATATGCAATCAAATTTTTTTTGTTCAGTTTAGACCCAAGGTATGTACATGCGTGTATGTGCGAGATTAATTAAGATAATCTTGAGAGGTCGTCGCTTGAATTAGATCTACGAATGTTTTTGACTAACAAAATCTAGCACTCAATAAATTGCCAAAATTCATGTTATTCATGTACGTGCGTGTCTGCTGTTACTTGTAATAAAAGGAGCAAGGTGCTTGGAAAAAGTAGTTATTATCATTATATAAAGTGAATTATTATTTTCGTTTTCATAAATCTAATTTCAAAATTCTCTATAAAAAATTGTTAAAAATACAATCAATTTTAATTTTATTAACGAGAGTTATTTTTGAAAATTCATTCGCTTGCTCCTTCAGTTAATATTTCTCTCTTTCATTATGTAGATATATAGTAGTCACTGCAAAACGATCTCTACGAATCAATCTTTACGAGGATATTATTTTTCGCCGAAACGCATCCAACAGGCGGGCAGGACTTTGCCTTTTTTTCTACTCGTCTCGACAGGACACAGGGTAGACTAACGTACCTAAACCTACCTAATGACTTGAAATAATTCCAGTAACTAACGTTAGAGATCAACATAAGATACCAGAGAGTCGAATGTGGACCTAAAAGAGATCTATGCGCATCTACGACCTTGTTCCAGCATCATTTATATATACATCGCGATTATATATTATATTTTATACATTTAATAGTTTAAAAATTTTAATAGATTAAAATGTTTCTTTCCTTAATAAAGACAAAAAAATTAAAATAATTACAATGTTGTTTAAGTAATATTTTTTCAAAGTAAATAGTCTTCAAAGTTTAACGAATCTAATGAGTAATAAATTAAGGTCCATGAAACGACAATTAAGGCTGATAGCGAAGATGAGGTCGTAGGTCGTCGACTGCACAAAAACGAAAGATAAAGATACAGGATGTACTATATGCATCATAGAATAATGTTGCTTGACTTTTTTGTTTAGCTGCCAACCTCTCTTGTTTCTGTCACCCAGTATGCTTCATTCACCAGCACCTGCCTTGTGATGTTCTGTGGACAAAGAGGAACTTAAAACCAAAGCAAGTGCAGCGTGAATATATACCTCAAGGAAACGTGATTCGCGAATTTTGCGACTTTTTTTGTCTCGTTTATAACATTTTTGGGTATTAATGAAGAAATCACATTTATACCATTTGAGATATTGAGAGAATTTACAAAAATGTTGCGAAGAACGTGAAGGCATATGAAAGCGCAGACAACAGAAAGAAAAAAGTGAATGATATTTGATATGAATGCTGAAGAAAACTATCATTTTATTTCAACATAAGGGAATCTTAATTAACTTTTAGGCTATCCTTTATCGACAACGTACAGAACGCACGACTGTCGTCCTTATGCCAGCCGATTTTACTTTGTAAAATAACGGACGAATACAAATCTTACCGCGTTATCACGTCGATCGAACACCGGCATGCTGACCGAGGTCATTAGCTTGTATTCCTGCAGTTCATCGGTCTGATCGATCTGATCATACCGCCATTTCTGATTGCTCACATATCGTCGATCCTGTTCCTCTGAGTTGAGAAACTTCTTATTTCTTTGGTACAGCAAGAAGCGCTTCTTCTGTTCGTTATTTTCGCGCTGCTCCCACAACCAATCGGTCATTTTTGGATCAGTCACGTCGGCATAGACGGGTGTCCAGATAGTAGGATGGTCCGTGCGACCTAGCACTAAGGGCCTCGCCATCACCGGTACATACTTCAACACCTAGCAAATTCGAAAAAACTTAATAAATAATCTAATACAAGTCATTATGATGAAACAAGATAGATTTTTATATTACAATAAAATAGTTTTATTCATTCGAGTACCTTAAAAAGACTTTTCGTCCATAATAATCTTCCATGCTAAAATTTCTATAACTTGTAAATTTAGCATTACGACTTTCTATTTCAGTAATTTTTTAACAGTAATTTTTTTTCAATTGTTTTTATCAAATATTAATTTTTTAGAAATTAAGATTTTCTTTTTTAATTTGTCAAACTTGAAAGCAATTTCAATCCACTGACCTCTTCTCTGACTTCCGCCGGCGTACACAAATGTACATAGTACCCTCTATTGGCGCAAGCCATCCATTGCACTTCCCGCACATCTGCAACCTCTCGACCGATTAGATAAGTAAATACTCTAACGGGCATATCAGCCTTCAATGGCTCGTTTAGATTATCCTTCCAATTATATGCCTCAAAAATATCCTTGTAATTGTACGGTACACCATCGGTGATTAGCATGATTGCCTGATTGCATCTTGCACCTTCCCGCTCGTTGCGGAATGTTTCGAGTAACTCAAAAGCAGTCGTCAAGGCCAGGGAGAAGTTGGCGATCCTCTCTGTATTGAGATTCGAAATGGCTCTCTTCAGCTCGCGTACGTTTGCCAGATTTGCCTGGACCAGGGTGCCATCGAAGCATGATACTACCTGCAAATTCATCAATCGATATCAATTAATATTCTACTAATTTAATTTTTTTTTTTCTTTTAGATCAGTGCTCAGAATTAGTTGCCCATTTCGGGCCGATTCCTGAAGCGACCGTTTGCTCACGTGACGCTGTGCCACAGGAGCATCGAGATACAAAAATATGCTGTGAGAGCATATCTTCCGGCAAATATCATTAAAATATTTTCTTTCCTACATGATTATTTTAATAATTAAAATTTTTATTATTAACATATTATGTGTATATTCTGCAATAATATAGTAAGCAATTATTATAATACTGTAATTACGATATGGACAATAGCTTTCCACATCACCTCTGAGGTACTATTGTTGATGTGTTTCTTTTTTAAGTGGTTTCCTCAGTAGGCCTAATCCACTAAAAAATAATGAAGAAGCTGATCAAATGTGGCTCGATAGGAAAACAACATCCTCTAATATAAAATATTTATAGAAATGTATGAGAATGAAACAGAAGAAACTAATTTTCTTGAAAATATTAATTTGACCTTCTGGGTCGTTTGCACGATTCCACTAGGGATGGTATATCCACAGAGATTTTAGAAGAAGTAGAGAATTTAGAAGAAGTAAAATTATTTATTTATTATATTTCTTCTTGAAAATGTTAATTTGACCTTCTGGGTCGTTAGCACGATTCTACTAGGGATGATATATCCACAGAGATTTTAGAAGAAGTAAAATTATTTATTTATTATATTTCTATCTCTCCGAAATTCACGAAAATAGAAAAATATTCTTCTTGGACGATACATCGCTATTTTCGCCGATGTGAATTAGTTCTTTTAAAATCTTTGTGGGTATATAATATTTAGTAAAATTATATTAATGACTCAGAAAATTAAATTCATACTGTTATGAAAATTACTTATTTTTCTTTCTTCTGGTTTTTCATTCGTATTTATATAATCTCCAATAGGTTTATTCCGCTAAAAAATAACAAAAAAATGATCAAATACATGACTCGGTAAAGTCAAATTTTATGAAGTAAAATATTTTATGACGTAAAATTTTATTTTACCGAGTCACATATATTTAATCATTCTTTTTTTATTTTTTAGTTAAACAAAACTACTGAAGAAACTATTTGAAAAACGTATCAATAATAGTACTTTCAAGATAATATGGAAAGCCCCATTGTGTCCACATTATAATTATCATATTGTAATTTTTAATTATATATTATTGCAGAATATAATATGTTAATAATAAAAGATTTATTTTAATTATTTATTGAAATGAAAATCATGTAGAAAAGAAATTTTAATGATATTTGCCGGAAGATATACTCCCACAGCATACTTTTTGTATCGCGACGCTCCTGGGGCACAGCGTCACGTGAGCGAACGGCGGCTCGGCCGCCGAGTCTCGAGTGGTAGTGGAGGTTGTCTCAGGAATCGGTCCGAAATATCAAATAGGCAACTAATTTCGAGCACTGTTTTAGATTGATAAATTTAATTCTTTCTTACCTTGATTGATTCTTACCTCTTTAGTTTCGTTAGAGAATGTAATGATATTGACGAAGTCATTGTTACCAAGGGTATCAAGTATGTTATTTATAACGTGCTTAGCGATCTCCCGTCGTATACCAGTCATGCTACCGGACGTGTCCATCAGAATAAGAACATCCTTTGGACTGGTGGCCGCTTCAATGTACCAGCTCCTTGTCCTGCAGTCGAATAGATCCACTGACTCCATGTACCAATTCGTGGCAGGGTATTGCCGCATGAAACCAGTCGCGCTGCCGAAGTATTGCCAGGACAATGATGGATCATGCTCATAATTATTGATGAAAGTACGATCGAGTTCCTCGGACCACTTAATCGCTCGGATGACATTCGAAGCGCGTTCATACACATTCGTGGGTACGTGCACCGCTGACATATTGAGGTTCACGTCACCACCGAAGTGAGGACTATACTCAAGATTAATACTATTATTCTTCGCGTCGATAAACTCGAAGGATTTTGGCGGGTCCACGTCGGGTGATGACAACGCCGACATTTCAGCCACATCCATTATCCTCTGAAAGCAAAAACAAAGTTGCCTAATACACACAAATGACAATAATTTGCAATTACGCTTTAAATAAAACAATAAATTGAATAACAATAAAGAAGTTTATCCAATTAAGAATTTCAGCGTAAATGAGATGAAATAAAAGAATCGCACTCTGATAGCCGAGATCTTGAACTCCATCATAGTCTTGATGTCTTTAGCAATCTCGTGGACGAGAGCGTTTCCGTCACGTGGTGTAATGTCCGCCGTCTTGTAGTTCTCTTTGAACTTCTCCACCTTGGTCACGAGTTTGCCCAGTTGTGACAACTCGAAGCCCAGTTTGTGCGCCCATCCTTTCACTCTGTCAATTGAAAGAGTAAAATAATCATCATAAAATAATAATAATTTTCGTAGAGAAATTTGGATAAAAACATTTATTTTATTAAAAATAAATTATTAAAATGGCTCAATCAGAATAAATCAATAATTAAAAAAAGGGCTACGAGCCAGATATAATATAAAGCATGTTTAATATTAAAAACAGATACAATATAAAGAATGTTTAATATTATTACAGACGTTTCAACCTCGATCAGATTATTTTCAATGTAAATAGTTAGTCCATGTATTCGGTCAAATTACAAAAATATATTATCGCATTCCCTATCGCTCGATGTGATTTATTTTATTACTATTTTATTTATAAAAGATCAGTATTATCACACATTATTTTTAATTGTAGTGTTTTTTCATATCGCGGAGTTAATAAAATGGAATAAAAGCAGTTTAGGGTCAACAAAACTTTCCGATAACCTCGATTTGACGCAACTTTCCGGTTCGCGTAAAGGAGTCACGTTCGTGTCACGTATGTCTCGCGCCATAGCTTAGCGCGGAGACACTACCAGTGTCTCCAGATTATGTGAATGGTAATTTTATTGGTTGCAATAGCAGTCTAACAAAACGACAGTTATCTCATTCATAAAAGAAATCGGTTCCTCTAAATGAAGTGATGAATCATAATCTCTTGTCCATGAGTAAATGAAAAAAAAGTTATCATTCTAACTTTTTGAAAAAAGATAACGCGTGCATATAAATTTGGAAGTACATAAGAATCCAGTTCATATTTAATTCTCAATAATAATGCGATTGTAATAATAATTTTCGCGAAACAAATATTTACTAAACAATTGAGCAATTTTCACAAAATTTTTTTTATTTCCGAAAGTACATCTTTTGTGGAACATGCCGTCATTACAACGATTCCAAGAGACACAGTCCTTCACGGTTGACCTAAATATTATTTATCGCTTCGTTACTGTATATGAATACGGATCAATCGAGCTTGTGTTATTGTCATAGAACTAAAAAATACTGTATTACAAGAGATTACAGAAACAGAGGTAGACAGATGATTGCCAGGCCACGAGGTACTTACATATTATGGGAAATGCTGTCGCTACGATCGGGTACCTCAGTCAGGATCAGAACGACGATGACAGATATAAAGCAGGACCTCATAACTTTCCCTGATCACCTGCTGGCTGCCTTGGTCCGCTTTAGGAGGGATTGTTCGTGCGCGAGAAACACGATAAATAAAATTAAGGCTCTCGTTTCATATCAAGAATGACTACGATCGTTCTGCTCGACGTCGATCGTCGCCGTCGTCGTATGCACACTCACTAACTTGGTGGCGACTCACGCGGGGTCTATAAACGCTTTTCAGGTTTATCGATTTTCCGACCAGGCTTGCGCATGGAAAACACGCGTGCCTACGATAACTGTCGAGTACAGTATTGCCAGTATGGGCGATTTATTGCAAATTGGGCTTTAAAGACTGATTTGCGACTGAAATTCGAAATTTGCGATTTGCGACTTTTTGGGCTACCGATACTAAGTGCTACAATTAAGAAATGAAACTTACTATTGCTAAATTTGTTACTATTTTGAACGTTATGTTCGTTAATTAAAATCGTTCATCAAATTTGGTGCATCGTCGATGTATACTATTTCGTATATGTATGTCGTATTTTTTCTAAGTACTGTATCATAACGCATAAAAATTATCCTTCGCCTTTCTTTCTTACTTCGGATATAACATAAGCCACAATAGAGTATCTTCTTGAATAAAAGATCTGTGAAAATAATAGAGAAGAAAATTTAGCTTTAAAATATTATTTATTTCTTATTTAAATAGTAAAGCCGGTATTCATAGTTTCAGTTAGTTCTTCAACAACGATCCAGTTTCACGAACTCGCTTCACAAATTGATTCACATACTGACTTGAAGGCACGTTTTGTTTACCAAAAATTTTTTGTAATTTTCTTACAGTTTCAGTAGAAGACTCACTATTTTGGAAATATGTTTTCAATATTTCCCACTTTTGTTCAAGCGAAAAGCGACTCATTTTGTAAATGTCAAACATAAAACTAACTTTCTCTCATAACACGGATGATGTAAGTGTTGCCAAAATCAAAGTAATCGGTAGTTGAAATTGAAAACGTTAGATGGCCCACCCTGTATTTAAAATCGTCTAGAATAGTTTTAAGATGTCATAAATCAATCACAGATCCAAATTAAGATATTACTCAAGCAATCTTGTAATAAAAACGGACTATGAATACCGGCTTAAGTGTTATAAATTAAGAGATATATACTACTAATTCTCGCTAAGATGTATTCAAAATAGATATTAATATCTACCTATTTTAAAAGAACACTATTTAATATTGTACATTAAAGAATTGGATACATAGCTATTTAATATTTACACTAAAGAATTAGATATATAGCTATTTTTTATTAAATAATTTATAAAGTTATGATTTGGGGGAGAAATATTTATACTTCTTGTGTTATTTTATTCATTTTTTATTATCTTATTATTTACTGTGAAACAATACAGTTACCATATACCAAGGACGGCTAATTTACCATCATACGAAGATATACAGAATCCTAGCAACAATGATATATAACAATGACAAAGAAACCATCAGTTCAGATGTTCCGCAGCCGTAAGTCACATGCTCCAGAGGATGTTCTGTGAAGCAATTCTTCAACCTGCGCTTTTTTAGAGTGTTCAATGGAATCTTATGACAGGGTTTGTCGCCCGTACTATTTGTGTACTCGAGGGGTAAGATGTTGACAGGTGTTACTTCCAATCTTTTGTAGCACGTTGGGTACATGCTGTCCACCACAACTAGCAATAGATTAGTATGTGCGACCTGTGAATTATTACAGACAATTATTTTTTTTAAACTATTCGATTGTGCTGTATTACATTACACGCATATAATTTATGCAATATAATATTTTTTATATAAAATTGTCATAAATTAATTTAACGGCATAAATATGTTAATGATGTCTCATCATTTCATAAACTGAAAAATAAAGAACATAGGAAACTACAAAAGAGCATATCATCAATTATCTAAAGAGCACATAAAAAATATCATCAATAAATCAAGAAATAATTTCTCATAAATCTATTTTAATTTGATTCTAATATTAAAAATTTCGATGCATTCATTACTTCATTTTTTCATCAATGTTTGTCAATGATTATCATGCTGATCCAATCAATCTCATTTTAAATACATTATTCTGATGCATTGTAAATTGTACAATTATACTATCAAATTGTGAAATTATTGAAAGTACAATGATGCGCACAAGTAATTGTTTTTAATTATTCACGCATATTTCTTTGTAAATACTTTCATTAACGTTATGATTGTTTTAAGATTGTCTTAAAAAGTATGACATTTGTATAATAATCACAGCTTTACACGTGCTAAGTCTCTATATTCATTAAAAACTGCTTAGAGCCGCACTTATCAGAATTAAAGTAAAATGTTAGTAATTGCAAACAAGACACAAAATAAGTTTTTAATAGATAAAAATATGTTTGTAATATTTGCTTAGTATGTATACAAATCGTATAAAATCTTATCTTTTCCATCTCTAAGTAAAATAAAAAATATTTACTCTTTGAGCGTAAAAAGGCCGCGAGCAGTAATCGGAGTGATTGGTGACGCCTTTAGCAGCAACGGTCTCGTTCAACATATAGAGTGTTCGCTTTTGATCACAGGGATAGTGATAAAGATAGGGTTTTGGTGGTGGCGGCGGATCTGGTGCATCCTCATCGGAGTGGACTTTGCCATGAATGCCGGGCAAGTTTACAAACTGGGTCGCGTACCATATCAACCGCAGCAGAAACCAGAGCAACAATCGCACAACATGTTGCAACGGTTCCATTAAGCTGTTGGCAGAGTTATCGATTCGCTGGAACAATTTGCGTCTCCGTAAAAAAACATCCTCTTTCTTTTTTAGATAAAAAAGAATAATAATAGAAAAGCTTCGGGAACAATTTATTCTTCACGCTATTTTTTATTCTCTCACCAAATGCAAAATTCTTTTTCTAATTTTTATAATTATTAAAAACTCAACTCTGTGAAATATATTTAAATGATTTTTTAATATATTAATATTTTTTATTTTTGTCGATTATCATATTATTCTTTGACATATATATTACTTACGGTCTCCTGACACCATGCTTGATAATCATAGATGTCGACCGGATTGTAAAGACCCTGTTTGACCATGGATAGCATAACGGCACCCTCCTGAGTGCCCATAAATTGTCCGGTGTCATTATGTGCGTCTGAGATCACTACGTAGCCGTTTTGGTCTAGCAGGTAGCAGTCAATCCAATTGTGGGCACAATTTATTATCGTATTCGTCTGATTGTCTGAGGTCAAAGCAATGAACCGCTTGTACAGATCTTTCATCGGCATCTGAAACCCCACTCCAGCCGCTGGCGCTTTCTTGCCGCCATCTTTGGGCGACAGGCTCATCGAAGCAGTCACTATCGCATCCGCGCCTGCTTCCCATGGAACTACAATGATACTTTGTCTCATATATTATACTACTACTCATTTCAAATATAAATCATATATAAATCATATATAATAAATAATTATATAAATGTTGATTTTAAATAAATTAGAGAATGATTAAAAAATATCATTTAAAAAAAATATTTATCAATTATTTCAGACACAGCTGAATTAAATCAATCGTGAAATCATGCCTATATGAGTCGACATAAGGTTTTTTAGTGTGTATATTCTTTATTAAATTTAGATCCAATCAACAAATGTTTCGATCTATCTTTCGGATCCTACTCAACTTAATGCATACAAAATTCTCTTATATATTGTCTATCCGCAATAAGTTGATCTCTCTTAATGGTAAAAACGTGGCAAGTATAATGTGATCAGAGAGAGGAGATGAAGTTTTACATTTTCGTATTATAGTTTACAACGTTTTTACCATTAAGATATATCAACTTATTGCGGACAGACAATATACGGGAGAATTCTGTATGCGTTAAGTTAGATCGAAGAAGATCAGAAAGATGGATCGAAACGTTTATTGATTGGATCTAAATTTAATAAAGAATATACACACTAAAAAAATCTTGTGTCGGCTCATATAGGCATGATTTCACGATTGATTAAAAAAAAAATACACACACACACACACACACACACACACACACACACATTATAAAAAAATTCTATATCCTATCCACAATGAATATGACTCTTACCAGATAAAGAAATACTCTCGGAATCTAATTCGCTCTGAAAAATCGCGCCTTTGTACCAAGGCTCATTCACTGCTCGTCTATGAAGATCACCGAAAACAACACTATCGTCCATATTCGGCAGTTTGCTGGCTTTAAGATGATGCCACCTGGTGAGCCCGCTTTGCGTCGCGATAAATCTTATAAAGATACCGTAGTGATGTGCGAGATCCCGAGCTCTTGGAGGCAAATTCTCCATATAGTCACCGCGGAAGCTATTGTTCGTCGCTTTGGCATCAAATACAAGCAATTGCATAAGTTCTTTGTTGCAATAGTAGTCATCGTGCTTGAGCGTTTGTCTGCCACAGTTGGGTTCTTCATTAACATCTTCATCTATAGATGAATAAGCCTCATATTGCTCAGACCAGTGCCAACCAGGCCGGCTCATCAGCGCCAAGAAATGACGCAACTCATTTTCTGGACTGTTGAACTCATGACCTTCTAAATAATGATAACGACAATATACCCAGCTGGGATGTATACGCCAATGATCACCCACAAAATAATCCGACACATTCACATTCATATTCTGGTTTCTGCGAATCTCATCGCCGACCTTGAAAAATTAGACATACAATTATTTGAGCATATATTCAATATCATATGAGCACAATTGCGTGTATAATTTCTACTTGATACAATTTATGCTGTATGTAATCATTTATTAATTAGTATAATTAATTGTGCATAGAATTATTTTAAATGCGATTGTGTAAAAAAGATAGTAAAATTGTTCTGGTGCTGTTTCTACCTTAATCCAGGTAGTCCCATAATTGGGTAAAACAACCGCAAGACCAAATGGAGTGCCAGGTAGGGGCGCATAAAAATAGTCACGTTTCTCAAGGTTGACCCGACGATTGTCATCATAATGTAATTTCACGGAAATCCCCGTCATGTTACCTCGCTTGTGATCCACCAGCGCTGACCTCAGCTTCAATATTTCGGGACCTGGATTCCTGTGTCCATTTTTAATTAATGAACACACTTCAAATAAAAGATAATAATAAAAGAAAAGTAACGATTAAAATATAAAATATATGTTTCACTTTTTTAAGTAATTAATTCAATATTTTGTATTTATCTATTTATGGAGGAGAGAAACTATAATACTAAATAACGAAAATTTCATTGTGTTATATACCTCGGCTCGCGTCCGTCGTCAAGTATCTCTACCTCCGTGAGATCGATGCTGTTATAGTTCAATTTAAGCCGGCCTTTGTAAACTGGCCGGAGGTCTGGATGCAATATTACATAGCCGTTATTGGATACAATAAAGGCGTAGCCATTCACGCCGAGTTTGTACGGCAACGTAAGTTTGCGGATATCGTCAATCGGCACGTCTGTGCCGGCCACACCGAACAGTGTGTCATTCGCCGCATCTGTCATGTTGTTGCTCTTACGATCAAACACAGGTGTGCTCACGGAAGTCAACAGCCTGTATTCTTGCCAGGTTGTGGTGTTCAGGGTGGATGAATCTTCCTCAATATTCTCATCCTTGTGCAGCTACACAGAGCGATTGCGAGATTGAAAAAACAGTTTTTTCGATAGCAATATATCATCCCCTTTACAATTTTCTTTCGTTAAGAGGAGTAAACACGTCGATAGATTGGAACAAAAGCGAAGGGCCACGCTATCTAATTCACACCTCGGTCACTTCAATACCGAGGTATATAGAGCGTGTCTCGGAACCAAGGGTGCAACCGAAATCCCGCGAGAACTGATTACAGAAACATATTTTTCAACGTGTGTAATTTTCTTAAATCAGAATTTGATTTAAGAAATCTCATCATCCAGTGATATTTTTAAAGACTCGAGGTCTTTGGTTGTCCGCTTAATCCCGAACATTTTATACAGCAGCTAACACTGGTCTAACAATGGGAAATAAATAAAAAAGAAATGAATTAAAATAAACTCGATGAAGCCCAGCCGACACAGGATACTAAACCTAGCTTGAAGTATTCAATCTGCTAATGATAACTAATCGGCCGAAAACCACTCGCTGCATCGATTAGTTATATCTCAATGCCTAGCGATAAATTATTTGTGGGTGTTCGTCCAGTTCTCTGAATCGACATTTCAACCAACTACGTTAACTAATTCCTCTAGGTATTAAAGCTTTTGATTTTAAGATTGAGCGAGATATTCAAGAGATTCTCAAATCTGATTCTGAAATCAGTAGAAAGTAATGTTTATTTAATTATACATACCATTATTTATTATCTCGCTTAATCTTACACGAATTACCAAACAGAGTGATCAAAGTTGGAAATTATCCACTGATTTAAAACCAATTTTTAAATACAATATATCTTTTCTAAAAGAAGAATTTTTAGCAAAGTTGTGTCGTGTAAGTTTTACTCCCGTTTGGTATTCGAAAGATTAAGTACAGAAGCTTGTGCCAAGGGAGATATAGCGTGATATAAATCTACACGGACTGCTTGGAAAGCCTAGGAACAGACAGCGGGGGTGCTTTCTTGATCGTATCTAAACCTGCTGTATGTAGATTGCGTCCTCGTTTATTCGCACGCCCAGCCGTTTTCCTTTCAAATACTTTTCCAGTCGCGACTTTTGTTGCCCGTGCTTCATCACCCACCACAGCCAAGCGGCAAGTGCTGGATTCTGATGGGATTTACGTATGTTTATCTTATTCTCCCTATATATGTTTTCGCTTTTACAAAAAATTAAGACAGTAGAAAATATAAAAAAGACGAAATTCGTAGTAACAAACAAATTACAATTGTATGATTTTAAAAGCTAATATATAAATATTATTAAAATTTACAATTTAAAAATTGTTTTTCTTCTAAAAATTTTAGATTTTTCTTATCATAAATTATAATAACATCTTTAATTTTCAGATAATTTTTTTTTAAACTGAGCAAATGAGTAATACATTTGTTATATACAAATTGTATAATTATACAATTGTATTAGATTTGTATTGTATTTAAAATGATAATAATCAAATAATAGAAGTATATTAATAATTGTACTATATACTTCTTGCAAATTTATCACTATTTAAATAACTTTTTGGAATTGCTCACAGAATGACGGGAAAAGATTAGATTAAAATTGGACCTTTTAAAGATTTCGTTTTTAACATTTCCTACCGTGATGTCAGCGTAAGCGTGTGTCCAAGCGATAGGATGTACCACACTCTGAAGTACCAAAGGACGCGCTACAACTGGAATGTACTTGAGCACTTGTTCGCGCACTTCCTCCTGAGTCTGTACGTGTTTGTAATCGCCACGATTTAGACACGATCTTATCATCCACTGGAGTTCATCCATCTTTGTCGCTTCCTTGCCTATAAGATATGTAAATACTCGCACCGGTATATGAGTATTATTTTCATTCCAATTCCATTTTTTGAATACCTAAAATGAAAGAAATAGAAATCACAATCATATAGTAATGTTCATTCAGAAAAATTTTTATTGTCATTATTTATTTTTAAAACCATTTCATTGCTATATTTATTTCTGCAAATAATCTTGGATTGTTTGGATATTGTTGTTATTTTGTATATGTACATCCTTGTATAGAAAATTTTTCAGAACAGAAAAGAGTAAAGGCCCAGTAAACGAGAATGTATTGAAATAAATTAAAAAATTACAAATCATTTTAATTTATCCAAGTTCGCGGTTTAGAGACCGGAGCTGGATTGAAATGAATTGAAATAAATTGATATCTGAGAGCATAAATTCGTTTCTGTTCATGAAATGGATAGAAAATAAAACACAACGACTTGAAAATAAATTTCCTGTAAATATTCTTTTGATTTTACAATAACATTTATAATTCCTTCTTTATAAATATAACAGTATTTTTATATTCATTTCGATCGAAACAGGAATATTCCTATTGAACTGTTATATTTATAAAGAAGGAATTATAAATGTTATTGTAAAATCAAAAGAATATTTACAGGAAATTTATATTTACTCGGATATAAATTCGGGACTTATATATCGGATATAATATCAGGACGTATTTCCGTCATAACTTTTTTTATTTAAATAAGTGTGTATTTTCATAATTTTGAACTGGAATGTATTCATGGCTAATCTATCTACAGCATAAGTATTTTTGGACTCGAATGAATAGAAATACAAAATGTGCACTTCATCATGTTAAATTTAGATAATTCATGTTCGTATTATATTATTTTTTTATTGCCCTGGCGGAAAAAAAATTTTTACGAAAAAATACAGAAAAACTACATAGATTGAGATAAAATCTTAGAAATTCTTAATTCTTCGTAGATATTCGTAGTGGGATGTAGAGTGGCGTAGTTTGAGGGCGGAGGATTTGTAAGTTTTTCAAAGAAACAACGTCGCTCTACGTCCCACGGTCCCATTACGAATATCTATAAAAAATTAATAATTTCTAAGATCTTATCTCAATCTATGTAGTTTTTCGTAAAACTTTTCCGCCAGGGATGGAATTAATTAAAATACGAAAAAGCTATTCATCATGTTGAATTCAGATGTATTCATGGATTTAAATGGATTTGAAAATTCAGAAGCGTGAATTCGGAAATGTCGAAATGATTTCATTTGTATTCATTTCAATTTATTCTCGTTTACTGGGCGGACAGGCTCAGTTCCATTTTACCTTAGCAGATTCTTAACAGATTCGTCGTCACGCAACGTTTCAATATAAGAAAATGCATTTAGAAGTTTATTCAATCAAATAGTAATTATGTTATATAACCTCCTTTAGATTATTCCCCAGTTTCCCTCCAGGGACACCGTCAGTAACAAGCATGATGAGCTGATTACACGGTGAGTTGGCGTCACAACCGCGTTCCTCCCGATAAGTTTTAAGTAGACTGAATGCTTTAGTGAAGGCCTCCGTGAGATTGGCGACGTTATCTGTATCAATCTCGTCCATGGATTTTTTGAATGTGTCGAGATTCTCTGGAGTGGCTTGAATCAGCATATCCTTAAAACACGGCACAAATTCGGTCGTCTCGTTGCTGTATTTTAGCAGTGTGACGAAATCGTTGTTCGATAAGGTGTCCAGAATCGAGCTCACTGTCGTCTTTGCTGCCATAACATCATCGTTTCATTAAGACGAAGCGATTAATATATCTTCTCAACAACATTAAATTACAACTTTTCAATTATAAAATTAACAGTTGCGATAAACCAATTAAAAATAACAATATTAATTTATCAAATTGAAAATTTTTGTTTCATCGTCTTGTTTATCTAAAGATCTGAAATTTTCTATGGAACTTGATTAATTGATATAAAAGTTTTAGCTGTACACTTCTAATTCCATTCAATAAAACTAATCTCCCATACCGATCGTCTTTCCAAAGCCCGTCATGCTGCCACTGACGTCCATTAGGATCACCATATCCTTGCTGCATATGACCGCCTCGATGAACCAACTACGTACCCTACAGTCGTACTGATCAGCAGAAGAATCATCATCATCATCATCCTCTTCATCGTTGTCGTCGTCATTATCATCATTAATATCATCGGTATCTTCGTTATTATTTTTGCTAACATTGTTGTCATTATTATTATTATTATCGTCAACTGTGTTATCGTTATCATCATCATCGTTGGTGTCTTCGGGGTTCGTTCGCCATTGCATAGCAGGATATTGTCGGAGTATACCAGTGACTGTACCAAAGTATTGCCACGACAATGCCGGATCGGATTCGTAATTCTGACGAAATATATCGTCCAACGGTTCGGTCCTGGCGATATCTTCAGCTACATCTTGCGTGAGATCGTACACGTTGGTTGGTATATGAACCGATGAGTAAGTCGTATTTACCGGAATATCGTAGAAATGCGAGTCCGAAATCAGTTCCATGTCTCTAGAATCAGTTCGTAATATCTCTTTGTCGATTTATTTCACGTGATTTTGTTTTCTGTTTTCGACAATATATTATTGTTTATACTTATTAACAATAATTTTGTTTCAAATTAGTTTTGTATAAATAGTTACTCCTTGAGATTATGTATAAAATATTAGTTAATTGAGCAAAAACAAAACTCAAAATTAAATTCACAAATCATCGTGCAGTGTACATATAAAATTCTACGATATAATAAAATTCAAATTAAAAAAGGTTTTATGGATAAATCAAATTATAAGATGAAAGGAGCATAAAATGCTGGTTCTTTTTACAAAAAACATTCAATCATTATTCAAATCTATAATTTAAATACAAACGTTTACGACTAGAAGTCTGAGGATGACCCAGGATGACCTAATAATAGGGGTAGAAACGTTTGTATTTAAATTACAGATTTGAATAATTGAATATTTTTCGCAAAAAAAACTTTTATGATCCTTTTATGATCTTACAATATGATTAATAACGTATAAATCTAAACAAATGTAATTAAATGTTTTTACGCTGGGAAGAGTTGTAAGGAAAAATGTAATATAATAATCAATCCAGACAACAAAAAGTGTCTAAAATCGGGATAAAACGTTTTTTATGTCTAAAAGACGATTTAAAGACATCTTACATATGTCACAATTTTAGACTTTGTGTTGTTTGGGAATATACAGAATATTCCATTTCAGATTTTATACACAGTTGGTTTAATTTAATTGCGCACATTTTAGCAAAAAAATAAAAAAGATTCTATAGAATTAGTAAAAGAATTAACTTTATTAGTTTCTTAGTTGTCTAACGTTTATGACAACAAGTTCCTCTACTATTAATAACATTGCATTTGCATGATTCAATTTTAATCCATAAAAATTCTTGCCATTTTAACCTTAATAACTCCGTAACTAATTCTTGCGGCAATTTGAAGAGAAGAAAAGTACAGTGAGGCAGAGTAAATTACTTACCTGAACACGTTCGCATTCTTCTTGTGAATGTCACAGAGTTTCTTCTTGTTTGCTGAATCATGTCCGATGACAGAACTACATTTGCCGGAAACGTAGGAGAAGTTGCCGTCTAGGAGAGATGGGTCCCAGTTCTCTGCAGCCTCTTCGGCTGCTATTCGAATACAGGTGACTGCGTCCATCTTTCGACGTAGCATCCTACCTACATTTTCGCTAATTATGTTGATCAATTCTTCTCCGGACTTATCTTCAACTCGCGCGTTCATGCTTTTGTATTTCTAAAAGAATTATTACAACTTGTTTAACATTAATATTTTTTATTATGTTTTATCCGCACTATGTTAGAAATATATAAATTAAAGGCGTTTAGAAAATTATATATATACAAAGGATTTTATATATTATTAAAAAAATAAGATATTTCTTAAGATATTTGTTAAAAAATAAGATATTTCTTCTTGTTATAATAAATTCACTATGATGAATTGCAAATTAAGCATTAAAATTAATGTAATTTGTTTTTTACAAATAATCACAAAATTATAAAGAAATATTGTAATTCGACTTTTCTTCTTGTTTGGATAAAATCAAGTAAAAATATGTTATCTTGCGTAGCGAGGATTTCTTGAATTCTCAGTATCTGAAGTTTATTACCTCAAGTAAATACGGGTACTCACTTTTAGCAATTCTTCGGACCGGCCCACTTCGTTCGCGAGTTCCCATAACTCAGTGCCCAATTTGTCCGCCCATTTGGCCACGCTAGTGAGATTTAAGAAATTACAAATATATTTAATTTAAATATCTAGGAAAGCACACCGATTTAATTATAGTTACAATAAAAAAATATGATAATATATATATATATATATTGTATATATAAGCAGTACAAATTAAAATACACTATAAAGGTAAATATAATAATTAATTAACAAATTAGTTAGCCCTATCTCCATTTTATGTATGTAAGCTTGTTCAAATAAGCAATCAAAAACAAATTTTCTAAATATAATCTTGCTCTATGTAAATTATTCGTTTTCTAATTTTTTTAAGATTTTCATTCTATATATTTCTAATTTTTTAATTTCCTTTTTAATCCATCTATTTATGGTATATGTTTATAATGTATCTATTCAAAGCATTCACATTGACTTGCGTTCTTTACGCAATGCGGAACTCACATGTGCGCATCTTTAGCCAGACATACGACGAACACCAACACGAAGTAAAAGATGAAACATCGACCTGCACTCGGCATGAACAAAACTCGCCGCGTCTGTTTCCTCTTTCTTTATAGTCTTCGCACTATTTGTTCCTATAATGGAACGTTTATGCTCTTCAACTCTCTAGAAAAAGCACAGATATGTGAAAGCTCACGATGACAGATCAGGCATTCGATTGGCTGTATGTCTACTGCGGAACAAACCAGCCGCGAAGTTCACCTCCAGTTCGATTATTTTTGGCACTCGAGCAGCGCCGTCTTGAAACTCTAAAGCTTCTTTCTTGTTTCCTGGCGTGGATATTAATAAAATCATGCCGGCCGCTCAGAACAGCATCTAAAGAAGTTAAAAGGATTCTTAGATTGTTGAGTTTAACCGTGATTACAAATATCTAATTTTCAAAACCGGAAAAATCGGTTTTACGAGATATTAAAGCCCTCTAATTCCTTTAATATTAATTCATCTATTTATTTTAAATTATCTACTATAAGAGGCAGTTGAAAATAAATTGTTGTCGAATAAAATATATTAAAATAAATATTTTATATTATGCTGTTGACTCGCACAAAATTCAATAACATTCAAACAGAAAATTGACATAAAGAAATTTATAATACACAGAGATTTCTATAATATTTCTAATAAAGTATTATAATAGTAACTCAAATAAAGAATTTCGAATACATATGCTAGTCGCAGTAATGATCCATGTCTATGCATTAATTGAAAAATCATGAAATATCTTTAGAAAAACAAAATTCCAATTTTACATGATTCAAATAACTTTTTGAGATGCTAATATATTAATCAAATTCAAGAAGTTACTAATACTTAAACTTTATTCGTAATCTTGATATTTAGAACTTTACTATTTTTTATTTTTGCTAATTTTTTTGTTTTGTTCGCATTACAAAATATATATTACAGAATACACATAAGATCATTCATTTCAACAGAGCGTAAGAAGGATTAGATGTCATCCCAAAAAGAAGATCTCTCTCTCTCTCCCCCCTCTTTCTTTCTTAAGAACATTATAAAATCAAATTTTATGTATAATTTTAGAACATTTGCGGACGTTATGTTTCACATTATCACGTGACGTAATATTTTGCCATCATTACACATTCATATAATTATAAAGCTAAAGGTTTTTGCCTTTTATTTTAATTGCTAATCGCAATCAAATGAGGAAATACCTTTAAAACTATTCCCTCGTTTGGCAGGTTCACGTAAGGCCTCTCTGAGATGGAATCAAATGACGTCTTATAACGTGAATCCTTCACAAATGGCATTGCGTAACACGCATGCAATAACTTAGATATACGCTGCAACTATGGAGATATACCATATATGTATATCCGTTTAAACTTTTATGTTTAACTTTGCTCGAAAGAAATTTTAATCAACTTCTTCGAAAAATTCGCGTTTATTTAATTTTCATGGTTAAACCTTCCCAAAAAATCCAAAATGAATAGAAAATAAAAATTTTTAACATATGAAAGACGACAAAAATTAAATGTATAAAAATTCGAACCGAGAAAAATTAATTATAATCATTTTCGATCAATATTGTAACTAAAAAAATTTGTCATGCATGAATATGTATAAACATACATTAATATTCAAAAACATGTATAATTATATATGAAATATGTTCATACATGTTCATGCGTCCTTCTTGTTTTTTGTAAAATTATTTTTTAATGTAATAGAAATAATAATAGTAATGTGAAAACATTAAAAATAATTAAAAGAGTAATTTTCACACTATTTGTTTTAGAAAAAATCAAATTTGAAGAAATGTAAAAAAAATTACTTACGTTATAATTATATATAAAATTATGCATATTTGTGAATGAGCAATTTTTTTTACATCTTTCCAAACTTTTTTTTTTTAAACGAACAATGCGATAATTATCCCTTTAATTATTTTTTATGTTTTCACATTATTGTTATTATTTCTAGCTATTACACTAAAAAGTAATTTTACAAAAGAAAGAGGGATGCATGAATATGTATAGACATATTTCATATATGTCTATACATGTTTTTGAATATTTATGTATATTTATATATGTTTATACATATTCATGGAAAATTTTTTCCCGAGATAAGTATATTTATTTCAAAAAAACTGAAAAAACGTCATACACTGCGTCATATATTGTGAGAAATTTAGCAAGCTGCGATGAATATGTTTTATGCATACTACAGTATTATAAGATTATGTAGATCTAAAAAGGCTATTATAATGCTATCACGAAATGCAGTTAAATTGATGGCTTAACAACTGCAATGTCACACTCCAATGCTATAGGAGTGTAACGTATTGCATTATTGTAACATTATGCAAAAATTATAAACAACCATTTGCGCATTATTTATAAAATATTCTAATAAGTTATTACACAATTGTCGTACAAAATATATATAAAAAGTAAAAAATGTTTCAATTTGAGTAAATATTATTTATACCTATTAATTTTGCTCTCTTGTTTTCATGATGACAAATATTAATGTTGTTTTCGAGACGATAAATATTGATTTGGAAAATGATTCAGACAATTGTGTGTGTGTGTGTGTGTGTGTGTGTGTGTG
>NW_017257246.1:24827-27846 GCF_001594055.1 Mycetomoellerius zeteki | reverse complement strand
GCGCGCGCGCGCGCGTGAAAAATCATAAAATATTCGCGATTATAAATCAAAATGATTTATAATTTAATATATAAAATCTATAGTTTAAGTCCGTTTTTTCCTTAGATCTTTTTGCACCCAGATTTTAGGAAATTTACTTTCATATAATTCTTAACGAAAAAAATTCTTATATTTCCTAATATTTTTGAAGAATCTTTCATGTATGCCCGCGCCGTTTTCCGCAGAGTACTCGTATACGCATACTCCCCGCTCGCGCGGTAAAAAATACACTGTACTTAAGAAACTTGGACTCATTTATTAAAGAACGTATATTAGGACCGTTATTAAGAGCGTAACAGCGAACAAACAGGAAATAATAATGTAACGAAATCTGTTGACGTAAAACGTTAAAGCTTATGGCACATACAAAAACTTAGGCAGTAAGTAGTAAGTAAATTGGTCAATCATAGAGATCGTAAGGTCAGTAGCAAATCTAAGTCCGGATCTACAATAGGTGTTTTAAGACTTAAACCGTAAGAAACTGACCAATTACAATCGAATCCGAGGGGAATAATCGACTGTGATTCGCCCATTTCTTATGGCTTAAGGCTTAAAACCCTATTGTAGATCCAGGGTAAGATTTCCTTACTACTTACGTTTTACTGTCTTAAGCGTCGTCTACAATATGCGAAGTAAGCTTGGTTTAAGAAGTAATAGTAAGAAATTGACCAATCGCAGTCGATTATTCTTCTCACATTCGACTGTGATTGGTCAATTTCTTACTCTTACTTCTTAAACCAAGCTTACTACGTGTATTGTAGACGGACCTTTTTTGTATGTGCCATGGGCTTTACTTTCGTCTTCAATAACAATAAAACAGTGATAATTGTCCGGAAAACATTTTACGGCTGCTTTATGCCTCTTATTCGAATTAATTCGAACTTAAGAGCAGTTCAACACGAGCGTATTATTACCTTAAATTTTTCTTTAGATTTTATTTTCTTCGAAAATTATAAAATTATAGAATAGACATCTTATTGTTAGGATATTTCAGAATTTATATGTATAAAGAATTCTAAAAGCGACGTAGATTTGCTTAGCATTTTTGGAAAATGTGCCAATAAAAAATATGGAAAATTTTGTAAAAAATTATAAAATTATATGGAAAAAATTTTAAAATTTATATTAATGGTTAGTCGCTCGACGTCAAATCGATGTTAATTCAACGTCGATTGACGTTAATTCTATATTGATCGTTCATTCACTTGTAGCTAGGGATGTAACAGAGCGTAATGGTTGAAATCCATTTCGCTTACGGACTTACTCTACGCTCTGTCACATCCCTAGCTATGAGTGAATGGACGATCAATATAGAATTAACGTCAATCGACGTTGAATTAACATCGATTTGACGTCAGTGACGTTGAATCAACATCGATTTGACGTTCATCGACTAACCATTAATGGCTTAGCTGGAAAACCAGCTTACTCCCGACATGTTTACAGTCTCTACTGCTACTGTTCATTGTAGACGGCGTATAAGACAACTAGGTGATTAAATCTGCGGACATAGCGCGTGCGCACCGGTAAGAAAGTGGCATATTATTTTGCCGTCACCGGTACACACATTTAGTTCATATGCGGCACAATTCGTGCAAGTATCGGGAAGCCAAGAAATTGCAAGAAATAGCTAACATGGATTTGAATCACTTGAGTGATACTAGTAAACTGTGGCAAACAAATAGAAAAAGCTTTAGCCAACAAAACCAAGACAACACCGAATTGAAAATCACCTTTCTAGAGAATTGCGAGTTGTTGATGGCACGGCTACAAACTAATGTCAAGGACCAGCTCGACATCGCAGACATGACTTCTTATTACGGTATCTGTAGTGTAACACAATAATATATATTATGCAGCACTGAGATAATTTTAAAAAACATTGTATACAGATTTTAATTTTAGATGTAAGAAAATTTTTAACGAAATATAAATCAGTTGTCACAACTACACTGAGAAAAATGGTTTGATTGTATCAACAAGACGTATATGGTTAAATGCATTTGGTTAAATTTAGCAGAATTTCTGGTTATTATAACAGGACTCGAGATTTTATAACTAGACCGTTTGATAGATTATACCATAAGGATTTGTTTAATATTTTCCATTTGGATCTACAAAGTTATATTCACTAGACATATGCAACATTACCAGAATTCTGTAACGTTAGCGCATCCTGGCAGTTTTATTATCGTGCAAGTTGGTGCAAGTTGGCGCGAGTCGAGCGAATGCGTATATTCTTTCTATTGTTTTGTATCGCGGCATAAGCCTTATGTCTACGATGCTAGAACTCGATCCGAGTTTTCAGATCGTGAAATGTATAGCCAATCAGCTTATAGTTTTTACGGAAAATCAGCAAGTTTTAGCATCGTGGATACAAAGCTGTACCGCATACATCGCGCATCGTGGTCGAGTCGAGCGTCAAGCGTATAATAGTAAAGTAGTTATCCTAGTATTATTATGAAAACACGCAATTGATTTTCTCGAAAAGTATTCTATCAAATGTTAATTTTCTTCTTTACAAGATTGTACTGTAAATAAAAACATGTAGACAACACCTAGACATAAATATTTTGTCTCTACGTGCCCTACAAGCGGAGATATTGCGACGTAAAGTCCGAATCTGTCACTTTTCACATTCATAATATCTATCAAAAATTATTACTCTTCGAAAAAAATTAATATCAAATGAAAAATTAAAATTCAGATGCTACAATCTTAACTTTTTAAATTCTATCTATCAAATTAAAAAATAAAACAGAAATGGTGTACTGTTTCTTGTTATTTACTTAAACTTACCTTTTTAAAAAAAAGGTAAAAAAAGCGCTAAGCGTGCATGCTTCTCGTATGGAAACCACCATTTGGGCCGGTTTCACCAACGTCAATTATTTAATCGGCCGTGGAACTGATAACTAATTGCGTTTGCTGTTTGATGAAATTCTTTGTATATGATACATTCCAACCCAAGTTATAATGGCTT
>NW_017257246.1:7312-23108 GCF_001594055.1 Mycetomoellerius zeteki | reverse complement strand
GAACACCTAGACACCCACTTCTTCGACGGCGAACACCTAGACGCTCACTTTCTCGACGGCGAACACCTAGACACCCACTTCCTCGACAGCGATCACCTAGAAACCCACTTCTTCGACTGCGAATACCTAGACACCCACTTCCTCGACGGCTATCACCTAGACACCCATTTCCTTGACGGCGAACACCTAGACACCCACTTCCTCGACGACAAACATCTAGACGCTTAATTCCTCGATGACGAACACCTAGACGCTTAATTCGTCGACGGTGAATATCTAGACACCCTCTTCCTCGACGCGGTAAATACCTAGATCTTCAACGACAATCTCGATATTTCATTTCAATTTTAATTAATATTTCATTTTAATTTTAATTAATAATTTGCGCCGCGTGTGAGTCACATCGTATTTTTGCACCACGCGCGCGTCACATTGTATATATGTGACAATGTTGCCATCGCTGATTATCACAGCTGTCATATGTGGTTGATTACGTTCGAATGTGCGATGCTGCCATCGCTTGGTTAAGTCAAAAGCCATCTATTATCGAAAAAACGAGACGTACATTTTTCCTGGTCGACGACGATGACAATAATGACAATAACGACGTATCTTAAATCGCTGATTATCCAGCCGTCATGTGTGGTTGATCACGTTCGAATGTGCAATGCTACCATCGCTTGGTTAAGTCGAAAGCCATCTATTATCGAAAAAACGAGATGTACATTTCTCCCCCAGTCGACATATATTTACTGGTCGACGACGTTAATAATAAAAAATAATGATGATGATGACAATGATGACGTTTCTTAAAAATCAGAGATTCAGAGTTTGCATCACAATATCTCCGCTCGTAGGGCACGTAGAAAAAAAGTAAAAGCACTTTTATCATACAATCCGTGTGGTGGTTATCGTTTGAGCGTACATAGAACGCAATCGGTTCAGTCGTTATTGAGATCCGATTATCTCAATCCAGCGCAACTCGTCGATTCGCGTAAAGGAGTCATCGCTGCGCTTGGCTTAGCGCCGAGACACTACCGTGTCTCCAGATATCGTGTTATCTGTACTTACTGAAATGAAGTCAGTGAAGTCTTGTAGTGAAACACGAAGTGAAACAATTATTACTGCAAGATGGACAAACTAAGTCACATATTGTGACCTGTCTGAACAGGTTAGAAAGAGGAAAAAGTGGAACGAAGTTATTATGTAGCTAACTGACGAAAAAACATCTTCTCTTCTTCGAAGAAATTCTGGTAGATTCAATGGGTAGGCATTATTTGACCAACAAGAAATTCTGATACAGTTTACAGGAAAAATTTATTTGATCAACAAGAAATTCTTATATAATCAACGAAAAAAATTTAATCTATCAACAAAAAATTCTGATAGATTTAACTAGAAGGAATTAATCAAATTCATCCGGTAATTCTTACAAGAATTCTGATTCGTCCGTTTTTGAACAAACATACTGATTGAATCTACCAGATTTCCAAATAATCCAACCAAACTCTTTTTTCAGTGTAGTATTCATATTATTATACGAACTCTAATCATAATATTTCTTACAATCAAAACACCTTTTTCTAAATTCTTTTCTTAAAATGGCGACTATCAAATCAATTTTGTATTTTATTATTATTCTTTTTTTAATTAATATTCACAAATATAATTTTTAAATTTTTAAATTTTTGAAACTTTTTATAAGCAATAGACGAGTTGAATATGAATTACAAATTTTAATTTTTTTTATGTAAAGTGCAATTTACTGTGCACTTTACAAGATAAAAACTACTTTAACTTTTATTTATAAAAATAACTTTGCAAAATCACTAAAATTACTCAATATTAAAATTATTATTCTGCACGCGTTCAAAGTTTCCAACTTTTTATAATAAAATCTAGATGTATCAATTATTACATTGAAAATTCATATTATTTTATGTAATTAGTTTATGTAATATCTATAATAGATTATAGAAAATAAAGTTGCTTAAATTATAAAAAACCATTATCTATGTTGTGAAACCTAATTAATTAGGTAATTAATTATTACTGCACTTGAATATTCATAATTACTTTATTTTATATTTAGTTATATAATCACTTTCGATGCAAAATTAACTATGAAATTTCAATTCAATACAAGTTATTCAAAATATACATTTTTAATCGGGCGTTTTGAAATTATGATTATTCCAATTTTAAATAGGTTCCTTCTATGCAATTTCTTCTTTAAGAAACTTAAAATTAACATTTCTTTGATTTATGTTGTTAATATAACTGAAAGAAAATTAGGTGCACAATCAGAGAGAGAGAGAAAATCGGTGACAATAATAACACAACGTAAATGTGAAAAGCAAATAAGTCTATTTCTGAATGAGAAAGCGTTTCTTTATTCAAATAAGATATGATCTTGGAACATATTGTATATATTGGAACTATATACTGTCAATAGTCAATTTGAATAACATAGTGAAAGTAACCATTACCCTGGTAAATCGGAACAACCGCATGTATAAACATTATATGTATAAACATCTATCTGTATTTAATTTTTATCGAATTGCGCCGCGTTTCATATAGTATTTTTTAATTATTCAGCAATAAGAAATAGAAATAATGGCCATAACGGTCAAAGCTAGATCTTTAATGCTTAAATAATTCAATCTGAATTACTATACACACTGTACAGGATGTTTCAAAATTCGCGCCCTGTATATATACATGCATATATATATATATGTGTATATACACTATATTTGTAGTCATTTGCACTGCACGCCGAATTGGTTTTTCGGACTTATAAACGCAATTAAACTACTGTAGTAATATCACGAATTAAATTGACAAACTATTTTAATAATTTGATGCTCAAAGCTAATTTGAAGACCAAAATAATATTTTTTGCAATAAATTTATTATAGTTTTTCAACATATTTTAACATCTTTTAACGAAATGCCTGATTGAGCATTAAATTATTAAAATAGTTTGCCAATTTAATTTGTGATATTACTTCAGTAATTTAAGTCCGAAAAACTAATTTGGCGCGCAGTGTGAATGACTACAAATATGATATATATACAATATGTATGTACATATCGTATATAGTATATGTTCAGATTGAATTATATTTAAGCATTAAAGATCTAGCTTTGACCATTAGGGCCATTACTTCTATTCTTTATTGCTAAATTTTCAAATGCACGGTCCAGTAAGATTCTTATTGTTTAATTATTCAGGTTGAATTCGGGTTGAATGCAATTTTCATGATATTCTTGATATAAAAATAATTTCCAAGCATATCATTAAATTTTTGTTACTCATATATAAAACTTTTAACTAATATATCTATTTTCTTTAAAGTATATCATTATAATCATCATAATCAATACCTTTTTTAGATCGTTAATTATTTGAAAGTATTGTTGTGTGAATATATTGTATGTGTACTTTTATTAATATTTTTTGCATTTGTTTCCATATGTTCAATATGTCGAAAAACATAATAAGAAGTCTAATGTGGTCAGCTTTCAAACATCGTTGTCTCGTATCGTCTTAACGTGCCTGCATTGATATAGGTGGGGATTTCTCAATGGGGAACAGGCCTACAAAAGTTTAGGGAGGGAAACTTTGTGCTGGTATCCACCCCGAGATTGATATTGATTGCGAGCACGCGGGACTGGTGTCGGACAGTTAGAGGCGAAACGTACGTCGAGAGAGAACAGGAGGGCAATCGCTAAGTAAAATAAAAGAGAAATGCCTCCCGGGTGCGAAGAGATCGAGATTCGTGATATGTTGGAAAAAAACGACCTCATCGAACAAGCCGTCCCGAAGAAATCGTCAAAGCTCTCCGCGCTATGCGGTGCGTGTGTTTCTCGACTCTTCCTCTGATTCTCCTAGAACACTTTACAAATTCCCAGTAAGATTTTTTAACTCATAAAATTCTTGAATTCCATAAAAGTGAGCATTAGAGAAAGAGAGAGAGAGGGGGGGAGAGAGAGAGATCATCATATTATCGTGATATATTATCGATATTCTTAGCTTTTTGATTCTTAACGAGATTCTCTAAAGTGATCCTTCGATATCAACGATGCACCGTCACAACTGGTGAACTGAGTGTAGTGTCAAAATGATGACTGGAGCAACAATCTTTGTAATATGTTATATTCTTAATAAGGTATCAATCTGATAAAAATGTGCGGGATACGGGGATATTGTGACTAACAGCTAGCAAATATACTTGACACGTTGCAAACACTGTGTTCAGTCATAAAAAAAATCGATAATAATTTTGCTAATAACATATTGTGTTAAATAATGTACATAAATGTGAAAAAGAGTGAAAGAGTTCTATATATACATGTCTATGTGTATACTGTGTATATATGGTGTGGTAATTACCGTTCATCCAATACACTATCAATCAATAGACAAAGTTTAAAAATCCGTCCAAAATTAACAAGAAGAATCATTACATGCATTGATACCACACATTGATGTCACAGGAACAAAAGAAACGTAATACTTTCGAGAGAAACGTAATTCTTAAAATTAATAACGTAATCTGTTGACAAGTGTATTTCAGGTAATATTGTCTAAATACAAACGATTTCACTGATCGTACTAATAAAAATTATACAAAGCACATATACATATACATACACATACATACACAATTCATTTTCTCTTGCAATATTTAGTGGCAAAAATTGACTCTTAGGCCCGGTTGCACCAACGTTACGTTGACTTTAAGCGAGCCTTAAAATTCTCTCTATCTCTCCCCCTCTTTCGGCTTTAAAATGAGACAGATAAAGTTTTAAGTCTCGTTTAAAGTCAAAGTAACGTTGGTGCAACCGGACCTTAGGCCTTATCGTGGTATCTTGTATATAATAATATATAAGATGCCCGGGTGTATTATATATAAATGCTTATATAATATCAATATTTATTTTTATAGTTAGGTGAATCGACAAGTTTGCATTGAATTAAGAGATGAATCTCTCGACTTAGAAGGCACAGACACTGCTTTATCAGCTGTCAAATATATATCGTATAACTTGTTAAAAAATATCTTCGTTCTCTTTTCTCTTTCCTTTTTTTTCTTTTTTTCTCTTTTTATGAATTAATGCTTACCTCAATATATGATGTAATCATACATTCGTTATTCTTTATCGTTTTCCCGGGAAACGCCATGATTATCGTTTATCTCGACGTCAATCTGGTATGCCGTTCTCACGTATATATTTCTCTTGTGCACGGAAACTTCTTCACCTCACACTTTAGTCAATCGTCGGCATCGGTCGCGAAAGTTGCGTTGCACATCGCTAACCGAACAGAGTCGCCAAAATTTCTCAAAGTGCATAATATATCTGTGAATAAAAGAATATTTGTGTAAATTTTGTGTTCTTTTTATTCAAAATGTGAATTTTATTTGACAATCTCAATTATGAAATGTGAAAGAGAGATTTTTAGAGCTGGGAAGAAAACGGATTACTAATAAGATGGACTGATCGAATTAAGTAAGAATATATATGTATATATAGCACAAGGTGCTATCTTATTAATTAAAAATTAAGAGAATGTAGAGTTAAATCAGTCCTGTTTATTGTGGAATCTGTTAATCAAAAAGCTTCTTTTCTACTGTGATATGTTCATTTTTGATATTGTATTTTGTCTTTTGTTAGTTATCTTCAAAATCTTCAAATCCATAAAAAATAACTATACATTAAAGAAACTGAATATAAATTATGACGTTACAAATTAATTATCTTTAAATACAAAATTAAATTTACAATTATTCCTTAATTTTTACTACATATTTTAGATTGCTCTTAAACGCTGAGAAATGAATTAATCTATCATAATATTAGTTATATAATTATAATTAGATCTTATATTATCTAATAAATGATTGTTAGTTAAATGCATTGTAAATTTGTAAATTACAAAATTTTTTATCTCCTGTACGATCATGTAATCTACTATTAAAAGTAGTCTCTCAATAAACATTAGATAAATGAGTTTCTACGAATTGATATCTCATTATACATTAATTTATTTCATAACATCTTAAATACACGAGGCGGAATTACTGTACCAATTTCCTAGCATTCTGTAATGTCTAAAAATAGACAAATATCCTATATCTAAGTTTCTCGCTCTTTCTTTATTTTATTTACTAATTTTAAAATTCATAATAAAATAATCAAAAGATGTTAAAAAAAAGGAAGTTAAAGAAGAAAATGTTCAAGAACCATGAAGCATGCACGTAGTTCCGGTTTTTGAAATGATGAATCCAATTTCTTGGAACGATATATCTTGGCAATATCTTCGAGTCGTTTATGCATTTTTATTTTCTTTCCTTCTACCTTTCGCAAAGGTAGATTAGACTTCCAATGGATAACGATTCGCTTAAGCTTGACCATTTGCTCGTGCCAATATAACAGGCTGCAATAGACCAAGATTGTAATAAATGAACGGTGAATTAGTATTGGCTGATTGACCGGCCGACCTTCCGTTTGCAGGCGCGCGTTATATGTATGTATGAGCACCGGCTGATCTCTCCTGTCAGAGCCTGTCATGCCGTGTGAACCTCAGCCTCAGCGTCGCTCGCGGTGGACCAACGAGGTTAATTAGTTCGAAGTGGCCTCCCATCACCTCCCATCACCTCCCATTCGCGTCGCGTCGCCGTGACGGTGTGCGGGATGGGGACTTGGGGAGAGATCGGGAGAGATCAGGAGAGATACTTCTAAAATCCGACTCCGACACGACTCGAACACTCGAATACGTGCAGACCGTGCACGAGCAGTGCACGAGACTATCGTCATTAGGATTTAGATTCGAGCGAGCGATCGTCATTCGCATAGTGGATCACCTTGCGACGTTTACCTGTTTTGATTATTCTCATCGCTAGAGATACGCTTCCGAGCGATCGGAACTCGTTTCACCGAATCTCTCTCTCTCTCTCTCTCGTTATTGCGTTCCTAGTCGTTACTTTGCGGCATCGAAGGACCGTATTCAAAGTTCAAACTTCAAACGTCTCTCGTTTTTGGCGGTCTGAAGTAAGTCGCAAATTCAAATTCTAACGGTTCAGTATGGATATTTCTCGATCGATATATATATATATATATAAAATCACGCGATCGCAACGTAAGATGCAAGATGACTTACTTCATTCAATTTGACGCGATATTCGAATCGGATTAAATTTGCGTCACATTTCGTCAAAATATAATCCTATAATAACTCCTGACAATACTTTAAAAAAACTTAAAGGTTTATTTTGAATAAATCTGCTCCGAGAAATGCGTATTCCCTCGCTCAGCTCTTTATCCAATTACTCTGAAAAAAAAGCACTAAATTCGCACATAAATACGGACATTTTAGCATTATTCTCCGTGTTTGTATCATCCCTTGTGTGTGAGCGAATTGAAGATAATATATTTTTATATCAAAAATATATTTTTTCATCTTCGCGCGTTTTAGTTTGATCAACTGTCAACGCAAATCGGACAGCTTAGGGTAACAGTTAGGTTAGGTTAGGTGCTCTCAGATCACGCATATTTGTCGTATCACAGCGACCGTATTTTTCGAGATCGAGAGACGAGAATGATGCTCTCGTTCACAGGATTGCCTTCTTCGAAACGACTGCTGTTGCTCTTCTTACAATGCTTGCTATGTAAGTCGTTCATTGAAAAATTATCGAGACCTTCTCGCAAGTGTCGAATCGATTTTCGAACGTGTTTCGTTCGTGTTATTATATAAAAGCGACACAAGGTGTCATTACAAATGCTCATTGCAATAACGGTCAATTATTATTAGATCTAAAAACGTTTGAAATTTATAAGATTTTATAAATTTGAAAAAAAAATCGAATCTTCTAATTTATCAAATTAATTAGTATATTTTACAGTCCTTATTAATTTAATATTAAAAAATTATATAATTAGAAATGTTGATAAAATTCCAAAAAAAAATATTCCAGAGACGCATAATTATTGATTATGCCGGTATATAGAAAAGAAAAAAATATAATGAATGTAATGTTCTGTTCGATCGTATAGTAAGGTGGAAATGGTCGGTCGTACGTGTTGCACAGGCGCTTGCTCGTCCGAGTGCGATGAAGCAATGCGCGGTCCTTTTCGAAGAATAATTACATTTATTAAAGCGTTAATCTTTGAATCACGCTTGTTCGGAATATAGCGTGATTGCGTGTCCCTGCTATGTACCGTTTTTAGGTTGAATTGGCTGCCCACTCGTTATTTGTCAAGAGTCGTCGTAGGTGCGCGGTTCTCCGATATCTCTCGATTCTAACAATTTTCCAAGATTTTCTTTCCGATCGCGTATCCCTTCATCCGATTGTCCATTTTCTTAAGTACGTTCTATGGTTCTATCTAGCAGCCTCTCCAAATCAAATGAGATTTGATCAATTTATCTTTGTCAAATTCAATCCACATATTTGAGACACGCGCTAATTCACGTTCTTTTCAATAGATATATAAGAGAAATATCATTGATTCCTTATCATTCCAGGTCACCGCACAATGGTGAGCAAACTCTGGTGCCAAGAGATTGGCCGCAGGTGGAGACAGGCGGCTAAACAGAAGCCACCGCAGGCGCATGTGCTGTCCGAACCCAAGTGCCAATCGTATGTGTCCATCTGGTATCTGTACTACCGTTGGATCATCTTCCTCATCTGGGCCGCTTTTGTCGTATGTTCGCTGTTTGAATTTGGCAGTTACAAACCACTAATGCAGTATGAGAAATGGCCAATCTATCTGACCAACTGGGACATGGCTCTGGGCTTTATACAAGCGCTGATTGGCAGTATCCTCGTATCGAAGCGATGGCGATTGCAGAAGACATCCGGCTTTGATCCTTGCAGTCTCAAATTGGAGTCCACTGAGCGACTGTACTGGTTTCTGTATGTCGTCACTACCAACATGGCAATTGGCGTGACGGTGTCCTACTGGCTCGCCGTATATAATCCAGCGATCCATCAGGTGGACCCGCTCAACATCATGATGCACGTGTGTAACAGCGTGTTGATGCTGATTGATCTATTTGTCACCAACATACCGTTCCGCCTGCGGAACTTCTGGTGGTGCCTATCGATCGTTATGTTCTACGTAATTTTCTCAGTGATTTACTATGTTGCTGGCGGCCTTGACAAGCATGGTTATCACTACATCTACAAAATCCTTGATTGGAAGAAACCAGTGCGGACGTCACTCGTTTGTATCGGCGGTTTCACGTTCGTGACAGTGCTGCATTGCATCACTTGTTTGTTGGCGAACATCAGAGACCGGATCTATCGTAAGATAGATACTGAGAAATTCAACAAACCTGTGCACATAGATATGACGAATGACAAACCACTTCCGGAAAAACCAACGGAAGTAGTTTAATAAATAAATTAAAAATTTATTTAGAAATATTTGTTAATATCTCCTCAGCATATAAGGTCCCAAAGCATGGAACCGAATTTCATATTCGATAAGTTGAAATGAAACGTGTTTTCTTGACGTGGTTGCGTCTACCAGTAGAGTCTTTCTGGTGAGCTTCATCCAAATTATGCCTGTTTCTACCAATGCAGTTTAACTTTAATCTCGGTTCAACTAACTTTTCATCTTTTTCTAGTTTTAAAAATAAGAAAAAGATAAAGAGTAAATTGAATCGAGATTAAAGTTAATCTACATTGGTAGAAACGGGTCTTAGTACTATATATAGATATTACATCTATATATGATACTAATTGCATATGAAAATAATGTAATTTTTTTTAAACTGATTGGAACAGTTATTCAAAAAGATCGATGAAATAACCTATTTTGGTTTAGTCAATATTTATGTTTATGATACGTTACAATACGAAATGTTGAGATTTTTTTCTGTATCGCTCATCCCTAATACTGATTGTAAAGTCGTTCCCAAATGGAGAATACATTCTACGCAAATTACTTGTATTTATTAGAAATTATTTTAATTATAATATCTCGTAGAAGCTTAGCTGATAATATTTATGAACGCTTCAATTCGATTATTATGATCGTCAGTGTTCTGGATACGTTCAATTATTTGCTATTTACATAGAACAAGTAAAGGTTCATGTAAAATAAGTATAGTGTTTCTTTTTTTTTAAATAGTTGTAAAAATTTTACTGAAGAAAATAGAAACAGTAATCGCACAAGTATTTCGTTACGTATGAATTGTACGAATTAATGTTTTTACTTAGTATTTGGTGTTACATATATATGATATTACTTATCTTAAAAGTTATTTTTATAACATTGAAAAACATTAAACGTATTTTTATATTTAAATTGATAAAAATTATTACACTTTGTTTTAAACGCATTATTAAATTCATTTCAGATTACGTAAACATCGTATATTTAAGGTATATAAACGTTCTTTTGTATCAGTTAGTGGTATTCTTATTAGCGTTATTTACAGAATCAAGGTGTTGTAGATATTTTATTAATACTCTTATATCGAAATTTAGGATTTAATAACATATAATAATTAATAGATTGATGATTGTCTTTATTATAAATTAGAAATTTCGATACGATGCTAAACGAAAAGTATATAAAAGCAAGATGCTTCCATAAGGCTGCACATACAATCTGAAATAATTAATATAATAATTTGATTTTAAGATTCATTATTATAGAGCTCAACATGATATTCGTTCCATGCGAGAGTTCCTACCTAGTTAAACTTTTATTATAACGTGTTTATATGATTATTGTATATGCAGCCAATTATCTTTTTCAATTGTTTGATAAAATATAGCATATATAGATAAATCCGTAACATAAAACAATCAAGAATTGTATCGATTTTGTATATTCCATTTTTGTACAATTTTTTATTACCACTTGCTGTAGAGATTATTGTGGAGTAATTTAATACCACTAATTTTAGAAAAAATATATATGTATGTCATATAAACTTTCCATAATGTGATATGATATTATTGAATTGTATCGATTATGAATGCGAGAGGACTTTATGAATACATGTGCGTGTACGTGTGTATACTGTATATCATAAGAAAAATTGAAACGCTGAAAAAAATAGACAAATAATGAATTACTTGTAAAATATACTATGCATGGCTTCGAAACACATGTTATAATCGGATAGCGACAGCAATGAAGTACACAGATGGTGATTTTTATGGAAAAATATCAACGATTTATTAATAAAATAACGATTTAAAGCGATTATGAGCCGTGTAATACAAATGAATATCAGGCTGAGGCCAGCTCCTGGATCACAGATCGTATTAAAGTTTTATATATATATATGTATGTAGTGTGTATATATATATACATATACATATATATACATATACACTACATACATACATACGTATACATACCACAAAAGCTATGTTTAATATAATAACACGATCATCATTATTCAAAATTATCACTATTATGCCATTCTTAAGCTACGTTTAAAATATTTATGATTATCACGTCATGTCCAAATTATACGGCAATCATTTGGTCGAGAGCACTCGTATCACGAAAATCACTCGAGACCGCGTAAATTACTGGCACTCTCGAGCGGACTTGAATCTAATAACAGCACCTGATACTCCGTACCTGCCACATCGTCCTGATAGTACATCGATGGTAGCTCTTCTGTGAGCAACAGACCTTCGCTCAAATCATCACTTGTGCCCAATACAATGTCCGACGTTTCCGTTATTACCGAATTCATCAATGTACTATTCTTCAATTTAGACCAATCAGAATATGTTAGATCTGTCCTTGCTGAACCCTGCTCCTTCACTGATACAGTTTCCTTGTCGATCCGCTCATTTTGCGTATCATTTTGAAACGGTTCCGAGCTCTTCAGCAAGGTGTTGAAAGGTTCCGGTTCCGGCAAACAATGATCTATTTTTGACGAGGAGGTATCAAGAATGACGGCATCGCACGGAGTCACCATGACCATTTGTTCTTCTTCGACGACAGTGGATAAACTTGGCGAACTGTGCACGGTACATAAAACGTAATCTATGTCGACATCGTTCGAAGACGATTTAGTCAACAAATCGTCGCATTGTATGCTGTGTGCTTTTAACATGTGCTCACGAAGACCCGTTTCGCTGCTGATTAAATGTCCGCATATCTCTATTGGACAACGATACAGCCACTCCATTTGATCCTCATCCTGGGAACATGCACTGGCACTCTGCTTCTCAACATCATTTTCGTTCGTGATAGTCTCCGCGGCATTTATTAGTTCTGTGTTCCATCGTTTCGACTTGCTTGACGGCTTCACTCGCGAATAATGAGATTCTTTTGTTCTCGTACGTTTTTTATTACCGGAAGTGCACTCGAGCATATTATTGACTACGTTCAAGTCTGGCTTAGCCTGCTGATGCTTCTTGATGTGTACGTACAAACTGCTCTTGGCGGAGAATCGGGCATCACACACGAAGCATTGGAAAAAGCGGCCTTCCGTGTGCGTTAGCCGGTGCTCCTTCAAATGTTCCGAGCGCATAAATGCCTTACCACAATCCGGCACGTCGCACACAAATTTACGCTCGTTCGTGTGCTTCTTTTGGTGGCGCTTAAGCTTACTGGATGATGAGAAAGCCCACTTACAGTCTTGAAAAGTACAAGGATAGGGTTTATAGCCGGTATGAGATCGCATGTGCGCTTTGAGTCGGCAAGGCTTGTCGAAAATCTTGCCACAATCCGGCCATGAACACTTGATGTCCACTTCCTTATAGCTATGTGATCGTTGATGTGATGTCAATGCATTGCTACTGTAGTAACGTTTGCCACAACCCTCATGCTGACACACATAAGGTGCATGGCGTTGATCGTGCGACTTCATGTGTAGTTCCAATGCTCGTTTTGTCTGAAACTTCTCACCGCAGTCTGGCACCTGACACACGATCCGATTAGGACGATTGTGCAACTTGGCGTGGCTCCATAGATTGTAGACGGTGGTGAAACGACGATTGCAGCCTTCCACCTCGCACACGTAATCCTTGCGCTTCAAATGTGTCTCCTTGTGTCTCTTCAGCTTGAACTCTGAATAAAAGGCCCAAGTGCAGCCCTCAAAGTCGCACTGCAAAAATATAGCCAATTAAAATAATTGTAAATGAAAAAAAAAGAACAATTCTATGCTGAGTAATTTTAAGAGCTAGTTCACAAAATTAACTTTAAACGGTTTTATTTAATTTTATTTGCTGCAAAATTATATCACTGTGACAAAAAAGATTAAAGAAAGAAAATAAATAACATGATATCTCTTTAATATACCTTAAACGGTCTAACTCCATAATGGGCTAACAAATGGCCCTTCAGAGTGTACAATCTACCAAATTGTCTGTTGCAGCCATCTCGTGGACAAAGCCACACCTTGTCGTGTTCGGTGGTGCACAAAGGTTGCAGGCTATCATCGGTGATACCTAATTCCTCCAGTGCATTGGATATAACAATTTCATATTGGTTACTTGGATTACTATCGGTACCATATTCAACTGTGCCATTCCAAACTGCGGCCGAAGTATCTATCTTGGGCAATTTTGGAAAATTGCCTGTTGCTTCAATCAATTCCGAAGTCTTGCCTTGATAGATCTGTTTCTCTGTGCCAGTATTAATAACAATCTGTGTCATGTTGGAGGTTTTGTCAGTAGATATAGCGACCACAGCCATCATGCCATCCTGTGAGTCCGTGTCAACTGCAAAGCTTTTGCCATTAATATGCTTATCAAGCTTCTTCTCCAGTCGTTCTGTCATCTGTCGACGACGTTTCTTGATGATACGAGGTTCGAGTTTCGTTTTCTTCAAATGTTCTATTACCATACCATGCGTATCTATTTCCATGGAATTTGTCATGGTACTCGACGAGTTCTCCTCCATCGGTGGTAAAGTCCCAATGAAGAGTTCCGAGGAACTTACTGAAGATTGTACTACAGTTTCCTGTTCTGTCTTTGCATCCTCCATTTCGTTCATGACTATATTCACTGGTAGCTGATTGAGAGTAACCTGTGTGGATTTCTCACAGGGTGTCTCATTGTTCTGCACAGGAACTCCTGTTTTTGGAGCATTTTCTTCGACTCGATGTTGATTTTCTACACTTATTATTGGCTGGCTGCTTGCAGACGGTAGAATCTCACCAGCCACTATCATGTCATCCGGCGTGAGGGTCACTAGTGGATCCAAATGATCCAGCTGGAACTCTGGTAACATAAACTCATCGACGACCTTCTCGCACGGTGGCTCCAGTAATCGGTTCTCGCTGTGCGTCAGATCCTGTAGTATCGGATCATAGCTTGACGATAGATTAAGCTTCTTGGTATCTGCCAAATCGATGTCGATGGACAGACCATATGGATCTTTGCTCAGAAAGCAGCCATGTGATAGCACCTCTTCACCAAGATACCGGTCTACACCCTCCACCATCTTAGTTGTGTCCAAGTCCATATTCGATGGCACCGGCGGTTCCGTGCTACGCATCTTAAGCCATTTCTCAAAGTCAGCTACCGTTTCGACGACGTCAACACCCTTTCCAGTCACCGTTTGTTGCCAATTCTCATTTCTTCTTGTTCTTTGATCCCTCTTAACGACCTCTTCCGTTCTCGACGAAGCAAAAAGAGCATCGACGGACGTGCATTCCGTTCCTTCGCTCTCGGAGCTAATTCTCTCGCGACTATGTCGTCTCGATGTACATGCGGTGATGGCAGCAGTTCCTTTACAAGACATTTGTGGTCTGCTCCGTGGCCGGCACTGCGGAGGAAGCCCACGTTGATGTGGAGCGACAACGACATTCGACAGAGCATTATATTCTTTTTCACGGCAAGAAGGGGCTCCGTTCCAGGAGCTCGATGCTACGACCCGTTGCACGTGCAATTGTCATCGAGCGTCTCGAAGCGAGCACCATTTTTCTTACCGATTGATTTCTGCGACAAAACGCAATACTAACAATAAGATGCAATCCGTTTCTCCACAATCCGCACCTTATACCGGGCAATCGGAAATCGCCGAGGATCGCGCGGTGCGATTGGTGCGAATTGTCCAAGTCAACATAACCTCTTACCGTGTACGCAGAGTACGCTGCTGCGGCAGGCGGCAGCAGGCGAGCAGACTCCACAGACTCGGCACTCTCGTGACTCGTCTCTCGGCGGACTAGGCAGCGACCAGCAGCGACCAGCAGCGACACAGTATATACTCTATATACTGTGACAGCGGTGTGTCGGATCGATACAGCGGTTATGTCCGATAGGGAGACTCGTCCGGTGATAACTGATAACGACAGGGAGCGAAGTATTGTTTCCTTCGGCGTTTGTCGAGTTTGCTCGTAACCACGGGGAAGATATTCGAGCGCGACTCGCTAATTATACTTTCTTTCTACGGATAACAATAAAGAGAAAATGACAAAACAATCAACAATGAACAATCAACGAGCGAACTGACTCAACCACAACTGACGCGCACAGCTAGCTCGCATAAAGCTCGCAGTCGCAGTTGAGCCACCTAGCGGCACGCACGATCGTCCTATGACGGGACAACGTCACGGTCGATAACAAAGATTTGTTCTTTCTGACGTACGTATTCAAGCTTTACTTCAAAAAACTTTTTTGGTAATTATTCAGAATACCTCCCTCACCTCCGATTTCGATGAAATTAGGCTTATTCGACGCGTTTTTGCACAAAACGAAAGAATCTGGCAGAAAAAAGTGTCGCTCTGCCTCGCGAACCGAGATATTTAGCGTTAAAGTTGACGACTCTGCAGGTTAGGAAATCTGTCATACCGACTATG
>NW_017257246.1:0-5862 GCF_001594055.1 Mycetomoellerius zeteki | reverse complement strand
TTTTCCGTTCGGGCGGCGTAGCCGCCCGAACCCAAGCATTACTGTCAATACACCCCACTGTCTACATGGGTTATAAATATTCCAAGCGAACAATGTCTAAGCACTACTACATACGTTTAATTTATTTTATAGCATTAATTTCAAATTTCGTGCACATAGTCGGTATGACAGATTTCCTAACCTGCAGAGTCGTCAACTTTAACGCTAAATATCTCGGTTCGCGAGGCAGAGCGACACTTTTTTCTGCCAGATTCTTTCGTTTTGTGCAAAAACGCATCGAATAAGCCTAATTTCATCGAAATCGGAGGTGAGGGAGGTATTCTGAATAATTACCACTTTTTTCCTTCGATATCTTAAATGTGCAGGAAATTTATAGTTTTTTTCGGATATATACAGGATGAATGTTAATGCATGTCTGTATAATATCTTTTAAATTATTATAGTGAGTTATCGATTGTAGCTGTGATCATCTAAATAGTTGCATAGATGGCTATCGCTTAGACAGCCATCATTATAAACTCAAAAAGAATTCACTTTTTTAAATTCTTTCTTTGAATTTACGAAATCTTTCAAATAAAGTCTGAAAAGAAGTCTATGCCGTTTAGATGATTACAGCTGCAGTCGATAACACACTACCCATGATAAAAGATACAGACATGCATTATTCATTCTGTATAATATATACACAGGATGTCTGATAATTAACGATAAAACTCGCATAGCGGCAGAAATGGACTAAACTGAGTCCTCTACCATTTTGCAATTTTCGCAATAGTTAATCAGATATTAATTACTAAAAATCGCCGAATATTGCTTTTCAATAATTTTTTATTCAAATACTATAAATTTTACAGAAAAACAGCAATTGAGACAAAAATTGTTTATTTTCTTTTCATAAAGTTCTAAGAATTTTTTCAGAATTTTTTAATATCGTATTTTCTCATGTTGGTAAAATAGTCGTTAATAAGAAAATGCAATACTAAAAAGTTGATAAAAAATTCTGAAAAAATTCTTAGAGCTCTAGCAGAAGAAAATAAACAATTTTTGTCTCTTGCTACTTTTCTGTAAAATGCCGCCCGCTTGCATTTGACGGTAATCCGAGCCAATTTGGCTATTTTCGTAAATTAATATCTCGTTAACCATTGCGAAAATTGCAAAATGGTAGAGGACTTTTCGACTCAGTTTAATCCATTCTGCCGCTATGCGAGTTTTATAGTTAATTATCAGATACCCTGTATATACAATATGCAGCAAAATTTCAGAGTGTAAACAAACCATTTATTCATTGCATACGCCTATGGTCTGTTTTCTGTTCCTACACTAAACTGCACTAGAACCCTCTTTCTCACTTTCGATAAATATCAAACACACACACACGCACGCACGCACGCACGCACGCACACAGATCTCATTTTAAGGCCGGTATTCAGTCAGTTCTTATATTCAAGACCGTCTTAAGTTCAGTCTTGAGATGTCACGAATCAATCAGAGGGCTGTATTAGCATCTTAAGATATTATTTAAGACAGTCTTGAAATAAGATCTGACTAAGAATACCGGCCTAAGTTCCAAAAGTGTACACTAGTTCAGCCACAGAAAACAGACCTATAATTACACAACTTATCAAACTGAAAAAACTGCAGAAGAAGGAATTGAAGATCTCACGAATTAAGATGTTTATTATTTATATCTATAACTATTTATCGGAATTTTTACACCCCGGATCTATTTGTGACGCACTTTGGGACTTGGACATCTCGTTCACTAAAATTTTGAGTTGCTTAATTCTCGAATGCATTCGTGGCTCTTCCTGTGCCATCGCTTGACGCAATATCTTCGCTGTAATATTGTGAGCTTCCGCCGAATCTGATATTGGTATCATTGATATTCGAGATGTTGATTTCTCATAGACCGGAAGATACGATTTAATGTTTTTTGATTTAAATTTGTTTTGATGTTGATCGGTAGTTCTCTTGATATTTAAACTATTTGAAGCCGGCTTCATTTCTTCACATGGTTTTCTGGGCGCTATAGGTATAACCATCCTACCCTTGCAAGTTTTATCGCCCTTTTAATAATCAACAAATGCATTCTAAATGATGATATGAAAACACATACAATCCCTGGTGAAAAAATTTTACTGAAAGTATTCTACGTTTTGAAACATTTCAGCGAAATTGCTGAAAATTTGCTGAAATTTCACTGAAAGTGAATTTTTCAGCTAACATATTGAAAAATCGCTGAAATTTTTATTGAAATTTATCTGAAATTTTGCTAAAATTTTACTGAAAATTTTTCAACTAAAAGTCGCTGAAATTAAACTGAAATTTTTCTAAAATGCTGAAATTTTGCTGAAAAATGTTCCAAAACGTAAAATAATTTTAGCGAAATTTTTCCATCAGGGACACATTACAATTAATTATGTTTATAAAAATATAAAATATAATATTTTTCTTTTTCTTCTTAATTAAGCTGTCAATGACTTTTAAATCTGGAAAAATAGCATTGAAAAGTGTAATTGAATGACAATCTTGCGTTTCGCAGGTTTTCTCCGTGTCCAGATCCATTCTTGGAATGCCAACGTTTCGTGAACCTTGCAGTCCACTTCATCAGGGCGAGGAGCAGCTTGATACTGAAGTATTGCCCTGATGAAGTAGACTGCAAGGTTCACGAAACGTTGGCATTCCAAGAATGGATCTGGACACAGAGAAAACCCACGAAATACAAGATTGTCATATAGGAAACATCCGTGGAAGCCTCAAGAATATTAGTGTAATTGAATGTTCTTTGCTACCTCAGGGAAACCTTCTACCATCGCCTTGTTCAGCAAAACAGCTCTGGGCAGTTTGTACGAGGGTGGTGGCTTAGGTCGTGGTTCTGCGCATGTAAATTTCGTATTTTTCGATTTAATCAGATCGATGTAGATCACATTCCTAGATACCATCTGATAACGCAAATTCTTGGAATGCGCCTGTTCTTGACAATTGGTTAGCTGACGAGTACAAGGACTCTTTGAGGATTTCTTAGGACCAAACACATATTCCCAGAGGGACAATTTCTGTTCTGCAAGTTCCTTCTTTTGTGTCGATGACGCTCTTTGAATGTTCGAAAAACATGTCTTTTTACTTAATCCTGTTTAGATATATCGAAGTAACCATGTTAGAAACACACAGAGCTTCTTTTTTTTAATTTTATACAATATGATCCATAAATCTTTTTAATAAATTTCACCATAATGCTTAGGTGTCTTTGATAGAGTTGATATTGATCGTCTGTTACAACTCTCGATAATATTTTTCTTTGAACAGACAGACTTGGCGTAATGCCACGATTGTTGCCACAAGAAGGGGTTATATTTGTTCTTCTGAGAATAAATTAAAAAAAGATTAATCATACTGTTTACATACAGATCCCAGTCAGAAATGTAGAGTTGAATCAAAGTTGATTCAACGTCGATGTGGTTGACAACGGGTTGAGTCGATATAAAATCGATATTCCTGTAATTGACATAGTTGATTCGACGTCGAATTAATGAAAAACTAATATCGACATTGATTTGACGTTGAATCAACAACTTAGTAAGAAATTATAACTCTATTTTATTATATATGTATATACTATATATATATAATGTTCTTATATATATATATTTTATAATATATATAATGTTATAATGTTCTTTTTGATTCCTTACAGTGTGTACTGACGAAGATTATAAGTATAATTAAATAAATGTTATATACGTATAATGATATAAACTCGTCAGTAGTGCACGCGAAACGTGCGCCTATTATGTCCGGTAACATTATATATATAAATGGTGTATTCCTTAACATAAGTAATGAAAGAAATAAAATTGGTTCTTTTCCTCACTTTTCAATGTGCGTAATACATTTTTATATACTGTGAAAAAATAAAATCAACCTTATTTCAACCTAATTTCGATTTTCGACCTTAAATCGATGTCGATATGATATAGTTGAATAGCCGTTGATATTTTATACACGATCGACGTCGAATCGATCAGAATTTCGACATTCCGTTTTCGATGTTGATTCGATGTCATATCAACTCAACATTTCTGACTGGGATATTAATCAAGATTAAGTCTTAATAAGTTTAATAAGAGTAAACCGAAAATTCGGAGTCTGGACCGAAAATGTGCCATTGAGGATTAATAATGTTTTACTTTCACAATCACATGTTAAATAAAATATATATGTATGTTCTGATATGTACTATTTATATGTATATTTAGCAACGAAACAAAAAAAACCGATGTGAACTTCGTAGTGCAAAATACTCATAATTTTTTTAAAAATTCAAAAAAGATATAAATTATGTGTGTGTGTGTGTGTGTGTGTGTGTGTGTGTGTGTGTGTATGCACCAACTAGAAAATAAAATGTACTCGCCAAGTTTTATAAATATTCACTTATAAGTACTATCAAAAAAAGATCCTCAAAAATTTAAACCTTTAAAAATTTAAATGATTATCTAAAATAATATATTACTTTGAAAAGTAACTGATATATTATTAAAATAAAGGTGCCAGTTCAAAATGAACATACATAAAGTGTATATTACCTAAATTTAATAATATATTACCATGAAAAATAATTGATATGTTGTTCAAGGTGCAAGTTCAAAATGAAAATACATATAAGTAAAACAGATTACAATTTGATTCTAGAAAATAAGTGCGATATGTTATTCTTAGTGCACAAAATATAAAAATCGTTTATTGAGATTTGATTTGAAATTTATACTAGCCCGTACAATGAAAAATAATTGCTTGTAATTCCAGAGTACCAATTTCTTAATGACATGTTCTTTTTCCGAGTCTTCTTTCAATCGCGACATGATTTGCGATAAATCAATCGGTGCGTCAATCTTACCAAAATTTTCCAGATCTTTCATCGCGTCGTCAGCTTCTATCGGATTGCAATCCAGTCCATCAAATTTGTCTCTGTCTGCTGCTTTCAGATCATTTTCGCGCTTCTCAGCAACGTTCTCAAAAGTTTTCTATATTTCTTCGACCCTTTCGTGATATTTCATTGCCTTCGTCAAAGCAGACGCTGAATTCTTAAAGACATCCGTGTAAGTCTGGTATGCACCTTTGAGTTCACTCAAATCTCTCCACGGTTTAAACAGAAGAAGCAGTGAGTAAAAGTATTTTTTGGGTTCAGTTATTACATTAAAAATAGATAATGGTTAATTAAATATTTTTTTCATTTTTTTAAACATAATCCCGATACAATAAAGTTTGTAACATTCGACTTCGTCATTTTTTTGCAATTTTGGCACCTGTTTCGTAATTTCCCAGATTTTGGGAAATCGTACAAATTCAATGATTCTAATTCCTTAGGTCTGTTTGGATAGTAATCATCGATAAACCGCGGACAATAAATATTCGTAGAATTTTCATCGAGAGCTTTAATTTCATTGAATGTGTTTTAACTTTTTTGTTTCTCATCTCATTAACGTCAATCCATTTGACAGTGTCCATTTATCACTGTCCGTATCATACAATACAAGGGATTCCCTAGTAGTATGTCCGCAGCTTCTAAAGCACCGCATTTTCTGTTATTCAATGAACGCAAATTCCACAGTTTCGATGCCAAGGGCGCCAAGGGTTTATTGGAATCTATCATTGCAAAGTCTATATTGCATTTTTCCGACTTTGTCGTGTATTTTGTTAAGTATGAGTTTAAAAACTCTGATGTTTCTCCAATAAATTGTATGTCCATATTTCCCTCCCAGATTAATTTGATAGCCGGATTGTAATTATTGTTAAACGGTTTCTAATATGGCTGTCCGCGACCCATTATCGTTGTGGACCGCGAAGAGGCAGCAGAGGAGACGG
>NW_017257245.1:103176-103452 GCF_001594055.1 Mycetomoellerius zeteki | reverse complement strand
AAGTGATATTTTTCACTGCAACGAATTTAGAGGGTGTCCTCGATAAATAGTCCGTTATACTCTTTGGCAGTATTTCTTCATAATATTATCATTAAAACAATTCCTAAAGCGGATAGTCATATCGAAAATAGTTTTAAACTTGTTAAAGAGCTTGATGTGGTAGGCGACTGAGCAATGAATTCCAGTTAATGTCTTTGGATGTAGTTAGCCTCTTCACTAACGTCCCCATTGATTATGCGATGGATTATATCAAGGACCATTGGCGTTTTATCTCTA
>NW_017257245.1:95197-102993 GCF_001594055.1 Mycetomoellerius zeteki | reverse complement strand
TTGTCTTCGATTCGATTTCCGTTGCCTTTTTACTATAGGTATGTGGATGATATAATTATGGCGGCCCCAGATTCTTCGGTTAATTATATCCTCGATATTTTTAATTCTCAGCATCCACGGCTTCAGTTTACTATAGAGGTGGAGGGTGATAGATCGAATTTTCTAGATGTTATAGTGATTAGGGATAATGAGACAATAGAGTTCGACTGGTACCACAAGCCGACGTTTTCAGGTAGATACTTGAACTTCTGGTCACAGCACCCGGTTTCTCAAAAAATAGGCACAGTCGCGGGATTAGTTGATAGAGTAGTTCTTCTTTCGAATCCCAAATTTCACTTTAGTAACTTTGTTTTCATAATTGAAGTATTGTTAGGGAATGATTATCCATTAGACTTTATATTTGAGAACATTAACAACCGGTTGAAGAGCGTTATCATGGCCAGTAATAGGAAAGATGTGGTTAGGGAGAATAGCGTGGATGTAGTGCAGCCTTCGTGGTTTACGTTTCCTTTCGTTCGGGGTATTACTGAGAAGTTTAATAGATTAAAGAGCGATCATATGAGGGTGTCGTTTTATAGCATTAACACATTGCGAAAATTCATTAGGGTACAGAAGGATCCTTTATCGCGTAATAAGAGGTCGAATGTAGTTTACAAGATTTCTTGTAAGAACTGTGATGCGAGTTATGTGGGACAGACGTGTAGACAACTAAAAACAAGAATCACGGAACACAAGAACCATATCCGATGGAACACGTCTACCCGCAACGTTATAACGGAGCATCGGTTGCAAGAGGGACATGAGTTCGATTGGGACAACGTTGCAATACTGGACGAGGAACCACACTACCGGAAGAGACTGACTTCGGAAATGATATTCATCAGGAAACAGACGCATGGACTTAACATGCAAACGGATATGGAGGGGCTTCCCAAGGCCTACCTCCCGATCATTGGTAGACTATGAAAGGTCGAATTGTTGTCGCGCTTAGTCAGTCAGTGTCGCTCGTACACAGGAAGAAGTCTGTCGGGCGTTGACTTTAGATCATTTTCAAAATTTCTTTTCTTGATTTTGATTAATTTTTTAACGCTAGTTTTCTAATTACTGTCTCATAAAGACCAATTAAATCAAAATGAGACTAACTGTGTCTGACACTGACTGGTCAACTTATCAGAAACCGGTTTTTGAATTATTAAGAATAATGTTTGCGATGCGGTATCTTGTGATCAGGGTGAGCTTCCTAACCATCGGAATAATTAATTATAATTTCAAAATTTTTTGATACATTAGTTTTACATTTTCTTTATTTCGAGATTTTCAAAATTTTTTCCCATTTTTTTTCTTTTTTTTTTTACTGCATTCTTATCTGGATTTAATTCTGGCATTTATACTCTCGAGGTGAGGAAGATTACCATGACTAGTTAATAATTGTTATATTCTATGTATGAGTTTATTAGTTGTCTCTGAAGAAGGCTAAAAAATGAGACGAAACATGTAAGTGCTTTAGTAAAATAAAGAAGTTTTACGCTACGATAGTCGTGTTATTTGCGCAACGTCTCCCGCGCTTGACTCCTATTGCCCTTGTTCTTTCCTTGTTTTCTGCGATATAAAAATTACATATAAGAAGAATTAAAGTCATTTGCATTAGAATAGAAAGATCCTTCAATACAAAGATATATACTTAGGTTTTGTACAAAAGTTAAACATAGTTCCACACGTGAGAGAGAAAAATGTCGAAGTACAGCGAAGCAAATGTTATTTCATGACATTTTCTTCAATATTTATTCATTATAATCAAATTTGGTTGTAATAAAATATATATTTTTGTGAAATGTATCTTACTTTTTTTATTATTTGTAAGAGAAATTTCATTTAATTCTTACCGGAAAAATAAATTTATTTCAGAAAGATTATGTTTTTATATAGTAATCAAATATTTAGTTACAATCAGTTGATCTTTATAGACAAATAAGTATAAATTTCTGGAGAATGCATTTATTCCTCAGAAATTTTTGTTTGGATCAAAAGGTTCCTTCTCTGAATATTGCATCAATGCCAACATGGCGAACTAAACCTTCAGATTTCCGTGTAATGCAGTGCTTTAGTGATACAATTGTTGTAAGCATAGTGCTATCATTAATATTTTTGTTTTTTTTTTTTTTGTAAAAGTCACTCGTTATGAGGGTAAAACAACTATACATGATCGCAAGCGCCACGCGTCGAGCATATATCAAGCGCGTAATACTTCTTATATAGAATGTTTTGCCGAAACTCGTGCCGCCGGACACGGAATGTGACGGAATTAGCACCGATAGTCGTAATTTGGAGCTCGAGTCGTATATTTTGTATAATAATTAATTCGTTACTCTGATTATTTCGGTCGTTCGTGCGATTCGCCATAAAGTATTATAATACTAATAGCAACGCGCTATTCGAGCTATGATTCGTTCGTCCGTTAGATCAAAGTTCGGCGAAAGTTGCATGGTTTCCGTCTCTTATCTCATTAACTCGATCGGCATTTAGGCTGCGCACGAGTTGGTAAGGTATGCAAACTGAAAATCGGCCGAAACGTGCAGATCTCGGCAAGCCCTGCGATAAGGTGCAATTTCATGCAGCGAAAGAAAGCTGGCTTTTTACCCCCACTCCACCAAAATCAAAGCAGCGTTCGAAAGCTGTTCGCTTTTCTCCTGCTTCCTTTTCATAGAGCGTATCTTCACTGGCTTTAAGTTCACGAATACACTCATTTACTTTCGCCAGCTTTTAATTCATTCTAATAAAAATGGATTACAAAAATGGATTACGAAAATGAGAATACATCGAATGTGTAAAAGAATATACCTGTATAGTAGCAGCTATAGCTGCAGCAAAGATTCGGAGGCGACGCATAGCCGTTGCAATTGCTAATATACAATTACTAAAAAAGAAACAGTAGGATAACACCTATTTCCAAAAATCGCAGTGGATGTGGCTTTTTCTTTGCTTCGCTCCCAAAATTAAGGAAGGAACTTGGAAGACATGATTCCATAAACATGACATGACATGTTATGTATTTCAGCAATGTTCGCTATTAGTTGAACAATATCAAACTTTGAGCGTAACTTCGCTGTATACAAAAATGACGGAGTGGAGATAAAAAGCCAGCTTTCCTTTGCTGCATGAAATTGCACCTTTAAATCGTTCACTTGTTGGTCGTTCGTTCGTTTGTAAAGCATATTGGTCTCTGTCCCTTCGTGATGTATTGCGCATTCGTGTGCGCACATTATATTTTGTAAAATATAGTGTGTAATGCTTATGTGAAATACAGAATTGTCTTTTCAGAATTATTATCGGCACTGCATCCCTGGCGAAAATAGAAAGCTTCCTGAAACGTTAAAGAAGCGTAAATGACTCTTTGTTGACTTTCCGTGCGTTAGTGACGCCCGCTTAACGCTTCCTGACGTTCCGATTTTGGAAACGTTTGAATACGCTTGCCACATGCTTCATTAACTCTCCTTTCAACGTGTATAAAACGTTGCATTACGTTCCTTCTACGCTCTAACGATTAACATTTTTCTACTCTTGGTTTACACTTCCTGAACACTTCATGAAAAGTGCACAAACGTTGCGTTACGCTACTTCTACGCTCCAAGGATTGGCATTTTCTACTCTTGGTTTACACTTCCCGAACACTTTATGGAAAGTGGTTGGAGTGTTGCATTACGCTCTTTCTACGCTCTAACGATTAACATTTTTCTACTCTTGGTTTACACTTCCCAAACACTTCATGAAAAGTGTGCAAACGTTGCGTTACGCTACTTCTACGCTCCAAGGATTGGCATTTTCTACTCTTGGTTTACACTTCCTGAACACTTCATGAAAAGTGATTGGAACGTTGCATTACGCTCCTTCTACGCTTTAACGATTAACATTTTTCGACTCTTGGTTTACATTTCCCATACGCTTCGTAAAAAGTGCGCGGAATGACATATTACTCGGTCGACCGAGTCTAGCCGAACGCGACGTGCTGGGACCCGAATGTGCATCACTGGTCGCGCATAAGCAAGAAAGAGAACACCGATCGGAACACGTCTGTGCTGGTTTGCTCTAGTGTGCAAGCGTATTAACATCTACTCGTATGTACGTCGTGTTGCTATATGTGTGCTTCAGATGGCGGGAAGAATCTCTTTTCATTATCGTTATTAGTGAGAAGAATCCGCATTTAAAATAGAAGAGAATTAAGTGTTGTTTTTACTACAATTGTAGTTTACATTTTATTAAAAGATGGCTTCGGAATATAAACAATGGTATGCAACGGCTAAATATTTTAATGGCGACGTTGAGAATGTGTGATGAATAATAAGAAAAGATCCGCTTTGGTCGCTGGGAGCGCGCAATGAGAACATCAAACATTTAGATATAATTGCGTTTATTATTAATACAAGCAATGCGTGTTTCTTTCGCGATTTAATTATGTGTAGTAACAAATATTATATAGCAGTTTATTTCGAATTATTATTAACCGAAATTAGAGAAACTATCGTGTGAAGGACACCGCCTAAGCTAATCATTAGGCGTGTAATTATCTACGTTGGTGATTGCGAGACACCACCTGAGCTGTTCGTCAGGCAAAACTTAGCTTATGACGCGCTGTTAAAGCGGTCCTGCGACTGGCCCCAAACGCTCAATAGGGCAGCCTATCTAAGCTGATTCATCGGATCATTGTGGGGGCAACTCATGGCCTGAACTAATCTTTAGGCGGATTTCGAAGGATCATGAATCTGTCGAGTTCGTCAACCTGTTCATGCGAAACGATTGCGCAGACAACGCCAAGTCGTTATTCCAGTAACAGGTTATTATTTCTTACCTGATTAGAAGGTGTTTAATCTTTACTAGGTACATTCGACGAGCTCTCTCGAAGATAGTTTACAGCAAGCTCACCTAAAGTTTCTATAAGCTGTCGCTTACACCCCTTGAAACAATAAAAACAACATGTCTCCACGACAACAGCAAAAGCCTCATAAACAAAAACAAAAGGAATCGCGCGCCTCCATGTGCATAGAATCGGCGCAGACGATATGCGGAACTCGCGCTCTTACCGCGGAAGCGGTTGCAACTAGTAACTCAATTATCCTTTGAGCTACGTCCGAACAGAATGTGTCTGTAAGCAAAATAAAAACTCGAGAGGGCAACCATTTTGTGTCTAAAAACTACAAAGATTTTAGTTCCAATTGTCTGTACTCTGTGAAAACAGCTATGAATGATGTAAGAGGAATGGAACAACGATACTATGCCTTTATTGGCAGACTTGCAGGTAAGGATCTACATAATCGCTTTTTAGACAAATTATTTACATAAAAAATGCTATGAAAAATTTTTGATATTTGTATAAATTTACACATAAATGTAGCGTGATTCCTTTTTACGTTATAGAAAATCTTGAAGAATTAAATAACAACACGAAAAGAATTAGTTGGCTTATGTGGCTATCAGATATATGTAGATGATGAATCTAATAACACTTCTCAGGATGAAGCAGAACAACAAGACAAAACAACACATTTCTCTATTTTAGCATGCCGAGAAAAAGCTGTAAGTAGAAAACTTCAAGTTTCTAAACATTTTTAAGTCTCAATCGTGTTTACGATGTTAGAAATCGCCTTGATCGCGATCTCGATGAAGGAAAGAATTAACAAATCACAATTTGACCAATTAACCAATATAACTGGCGAATTTCTTCTAGCATCGTAGACATCAATACTTAATCGCGTATTTGGTATATTTTTAAAAATATACTGTATATATAAATTGTATGTATAGATACAAAAGCAATCCAAAAAAAAAAACAGCCAATGAAGAGTATAAAAGATTTTTACATACTCATAATATTAAAAATACATCACAAAATTCATCAAATAGCGTCAACAATAATACATCTGGGCTGACAACAAGAGATACTGATAATGTTAACCAATTTATAACTATACAAGAGCTACAAAATGTATTAGAAGAATACGTATTGAAAATAGAAGAGAAAATTAACGAAAGAGGAAAAGTTCTAGAAGAAAACACATCACAAGTTTTGCAACATACGTCTGAAAATACTCTTAAAATGGAGAAAATATCAAGTAAGTTTTATTATTTCAGAATTTTAAATAATGCTAAATATGTTATAAGTTGGTTACATAAATTATTCGACAATTCTAAAATACTATTAGGTGAGTAGATTTATTACAGTTAATAAAATAGAGAAAGCATCTCTGCTTTATTTATAGAATTAATTTCATAAAGATTTTCTGTGTCTACTAAAGTTATAACTAACAAACTTCAAACACACTTTATTTTTACTTTAAGATCATTTTTTAGAAATGTGTTAAAATTACGGTTCTGTGATTAATTGGTTTGTAACATCTTAAGATCCTACATATAACAAAATCTTAAATAAAGAAAATATGAATATATCCACTATAAATATTATGGCATCATTTATTGCAAATATACGTACATGTTAATACACACACAACACATTATTGATTATATACTAATACATGAAGTTAAGTAGGGTAGGGCGGGGATAATTGAGCCACTTTTTCTTTAAATTATTATAAATCTTCACACAATTATGATGGACTAATGGTAAATGCTTTAAAACGTTGCATGTTTATCTACCTCAACAATTAAGTACTTAATATATCTCGTAAATTAGAAAGAAATTACGTTAATTGCAAGGATGCAAAGTGGATCAATATGCCCCATCAATGGGGTATATTGGGCAACTCTGAAGGGCAAGTTGAGCCATGAAGGTAATTAAGGTGTGTATTTAGGTATGAAGTAAGGATGTTAATAAAATTAGGTTTATTCAATGCGTTTTTGCACGAAATGAATGAATCTGGCAAAAAAGAGTGTCCCGCGAACCAAGATATTAATTGTTAAAGTTGACAGATATTCAGGTTATGAAACCTGTCATATCGATGGTTATACAAATGGTTATATATAAAAGGTTATACAAATTCTGTTTTATAAACAAATTCTCTACTTTAGAAACAAATTCTCTACTTTAAAAATACAAATTCTCTGTTTTAAAAATACAAATTCTCTGCTTTAAAAATACACATTTTCTGCTTTAAAAACAAATTATTTTATATATAATTTTTTTTCTGCAGTAGAGAATTTGTGTAATGGAAGCAGAAAATACTTATTTTAGCTTCACTTACACGTTCTCGTGTCTCTTTCTGCCATTCATTGATGTAACAGATTTCCTAACCTATCGTCAACTTTAACGATTAATGTCTCGGTCCGTGGGTCAGAATGACAGTTTTTTTACCAGATTCATTTATTTCGTGCAAAAATGCGTCGAATGAGCTTAATTTTATCAACATCAGAGGTAAGGAGGATAAACTTAACAATTACCGAAAGAATAGATTTCAATGTATAAGCGGGGTTAGTTGGGTCACTTGACCCAACTAGTCCCATACCGATGTCGGCTCAAATATGATTTTATAACAACAAAACTGTAAATCAAATAACAACTTTCATGTTGAAATTACAAAGTATACTAATAACTTGTAATAAAAGAGTATATTTGGTTTCTTTTAAATGTTTCAATTATTACGTAGACCAAAAAGAATACTTACGTAATGACTTTACTTTCACTACACAAAACTAAAAAAGCTGTTATATCTTTCGACTGACGGTCGAGCGAAGACGGGCGTACTCAGCGCAGTAATCTGCATCTCCGTGCTTGTCTGATGCAAGAGTGACGTGTTTGTACACGCCTCGGTTACCGATATATTTAACGTTGACCAATGTGCCCCTATGCT
>NW_017257245.1:87786-92857 GCF_001594055.1 Mycetomoellerius zeteki | reverse complement strand
AGTAAAAGATTTGTTGCTGGCTTAAAATTGGTCCTAGGATGTCGTCCGAATTAGTTGATCTCGAAATATACAATTTAGCAATTTGTTGCTTGCAAAATAAGTATAAATAACCATGTAAAACCTCAGCGTACTGGCGGAACAAACTACTTTACTCTTGTTCCGCCAGTACGCTGAGGTTTTACGTGGTTATTTATACTTATTTTGCAAGCAACAAATTGCTAAATTGTTTATTTCGAGAGCAACTAATTCGGACGACATCCTAGGACCAATTTTAAGCCAGCAACAAATCTTTTATTGATACTTTACTCTTGTTCCGCCAGCACGTTGAGGCTTCTCGTTGTTATTTACACTTTTTCAGTATGTAAAGTATTAAAAAAAATGTTATTTCGGCAGCAACAAATTAGCAACAAATTAGCAACAAATTCCTACGTTATTTCTGCGTAGATTGGCTTTGTTGTAGGTATTGTTCCGCTAACTGAATCTTCCTTTAGCGAAACATCGTTTTTTTAAATAAACCGACAGAGCAACAAATTTTTTTCTTTGGCAACTTTTTAGCAACAAATGAGCAACAAATAAAAATGTTAGTTAGAATCGATTCCGCTTATTTTGTTCCGCTAACTTATAAGACGTCGATTAATGTCTCGGTCTGATGCAAGAGTGACGTGTTTGTACACGCCTCGGTTACCGATATATTTAACGTTGACCAATGTGCCCCTATGCTCATATAGCCCCGCTCTACCCTACTAAAATTTACTAATTATTTGTAGAAAAAACGTCCTACTCTGGAAGTAATAGCATGGACAGTGATGGAGCTTTAAAAATTAATGAGAAGGTATACCATTCATATTTCTTATCTCTTTGAAAGTGTTTCCTATTTTTCGTTGAGTAGTGTACTTTGCTATTAGATATATTTTCTTATTTTTGTGTCATTAATCAATTTTTATAATAAGAGCAATCGTCATGTTGGGAATTTAGATACATCTTGGAAATGGTATTCATTGTTCACGAGCAAACTTTCATGCAATGGACATAGCAAAAAATGATTGTGACTGGGCCATAGAAATAAAAATGTCATTTTTGCTTTAATGTTCAATAACTCGGTAAAAAAAAAATCGTAGAAACAAATCGTAAAAATGATCAATAAAAAAATAAATTGAAGGTAAAGATTCACTCTTTTGAATGCTGTGAACCGCATTATTGTGCAATTTTTAGTACACGCCACAGACCTTTGTAAAATTTGATCAAAATTTTCAAATTTGACGGGTATCCATTTGTATCCGCGTAGCTCCATGAAGGATCGATCAAATTGAAATATTGATTACCGATTTGAAAAGTAGAGATTTCAAGCTTTAAAATGCTTTTCGATTTATTTTCTGCGACGATTTTTCACCGAGTTATGGTGTTCTGAATATTGTGCAATTTTGAGCATGTTCGAAAGTGTTCCCTATTTTTTGTTGAGTAGTGTATATATATATAATACATTTATTTTATAATTCTTTGGTTTTGTAATTATTTAATATGCGTTCTATTTAATGATTGCAACTCAAGAGCATCGTTTATCCTTGTCATTTGATAAACAAGTTATAACAAGCATGTAATAATATATCCATAAGTGTTACGAGCATTAAGTTACGCTTATTTTTATAAAAATTCGTTACTGCTGATGCATAACTTCATCGATACCGCGAAATTTGTTGATCTGAGGAAATTTTGCCATTAGGAAAAGTTGTTTTACTGTTATAGCATAATTTGGCATAACTAAAAGAATCCAAAAATGACAAATTTTTTTATTTTCCGCCACCACGTTTTCAACAATTTTTGTCGTCTCTCCTGTCATTCTAGACTTTTATGAACATTCCACGTAGATTTTGAGTAGCACAACACAGCACAACTCGCAGAATTCGATTATCTTACACCGTTTGCAAGTTACACGGGCTTGAAGTTTTTCATTCCTAAAAATTCCTAAGGCTAGCACAAATTTTTTTTGTGGAAAATGGTTCATGTTATTGAGTTGCGGTTTGCGGCACAAACATAACACAACACAGCACAATCAAGAAATATCCAAAATTCGAAAAGTGCAAGGCCAACTTCACACACGTGAAGAAATGTGTAAAAAATGAAACTTATATTCTCTCTCTCTCTCTCTCTCTCTCTCTCTCTCTCTCTCTCTCAAAAATGATGATTACTTAAAGACATGTCAAATTGCCGTTCTGTATTTTTCATAATATTTGAGGTTCTCGTACTGCTGTTTTCTGCCCTACGGGGCTTCTGTTCCAGAATATTAGTCAAGGGCTTTGTAGCTTGACATCCATCTGTGCATGTAAGTGCTGATTTCTAACTATTTTTTATGGTTTCTTTCCGATTCTAAAAATGTACAAGATAATTCCTAGAATCCGTTAAAGGCTGACAACAGCGTGTGCAGGCGTGTGTATTGATCCATAAATTTGTTAGTCAAGAGTCATCTAAATAAGAAGAGCGACAATGGAGACTGAAGTTCGAGCACCTATGTCGTGTAAACAGTGTAGAAAGGAAATAAAGACTGAGATAGTTAAATATATGCCATGCACAAAAATCTTCCATCCAAGCTGTCATAGGCTACACAAGGTATTAAACTCAGCGAATGAATTGGTACCTTGTTTAGGTAAATTTGAAGTATGCAATTTGAAAGGAGGAGAAATTAATGAAATTGGAAAGTTAAAAAGTAAGGACAGTAGAGAAAGTATATTGGAGTAAGAGTGGAGAATGAGCGGAAGAAGAAAGCGCAATTGATAATATATAAATTAATAAAAGAAACCAAAGAGGAGTTAATAAGCAAAGAAATGATTAAAGAAATTATAAATATAACTATAGAGGAAATGGATAGAATGAGACAGGAATTCCAGACGTGGAAGAGAGAAGAGATGGATCGGGTAATTAGTGAGGCGGTGCATATGGAAATTCAGAAATTGAATATTGGTCGGGAGTCAAGGTTGCTGCAGAGGGTATAAACAAAATAAGTTACAGCCAAGCTGTTGAAAGAAATAAAGAAACAGTATTGATTGTGAGACAGAGGAATACGGAGTCAAATTCAAGTGAAGAAACGAAAAGAAGCATAAAAGACGAAATTGATATCGTAAAAATGGGAGTAGGAATTACGAAATTAAAAAAAGCAGTTAAAGGAGCAATAGTGATAGGATGCGAAAATGTAGTCCAAGCAAATAAGTTGATGGATAATGTAACGAAGCAGCTGAAAAAAAAATACGGTACAGGCGCCGATGAAGAAAAAGTTGAAGATTAAGATATTCGATGTTAATAACGAAGATTGTGAAGATGAGTATAAATTTTGGAGCAAAATTAAAAAACAGAATGAAATTGAGAAAGGTAGTATAAGTGGAAAAATTGTTTATAGGTCGAATAAAGCAAAATATAAAGGTATAATGATAGTGGCGGAAGTTGATACAAATACGCGTAAAAAGTTTTTAGAACTGCGTAGAATAAAAGTTGATTGGAAAATCTGCAAAGTTGAGGATAGTTTAGGAATCTTAAGATATTACAATTGTAATGGATACTATCATTATGCGAAAGACTGTAAGAAAATAGTATGTGGTAAATACATATAAGCATCGAAAAAATATTTTTAGTATTGTTGGAACATTTTTGAGTTACATGCCGCAAAACAAACCTCGATAGCATTTTTTGTTTAGTCGAAAAAGTTAATAAAAAAATTACTTTCGCAAAAACTGTTTTTGCAATTATTTAAAAAATGGATGGTGATGGAAAAAAACAGAAAATATAGTCGTTTTTAGCGCATCAAAATCCTACGGAAACATCTTCCAAAGTTCACAGCACAAGACCTTTCTAAATTTTGTTGGCCTGTGATAATATGCAGGCAGCATCATACGAGTATAATGCTGTCATATTGCCGACAACGCAAGATAACATTGACGCAGCTATTTTGCTGTTAAACTGCTAGCAATACACGTACACATTGTCGTCTGCATGTTGCTACAATGTCTATATATTCGAAATTATTGAAGACAAATCTACGGCAAGTTGCTAGCATCATAAGCAATCATAGATTTGTGTGATTTTACTGAGATACGCTTTGCTATTTGGGTCGTTAAACCTCCCGAACCAACCCCGGTATGATATACAGAGTGTGAAATATTGCGGACATCCACGACAATAGGGTGATTCTTAGATATAAACCCTTGCAGCGCGCACGCGCTTACTCAGGTTATATCCGAAAGTCATCCTGTCACCGAGATCCGCATCGTTGTACACTCTATATATAGTACCTGAGTATTCGTTCAGCAAGCAGCGATTCATATATCTGCGATCACCTTGGTGCGCGCTTTTGTAATATAAATTATAATAAAAATCAATTAATATAAAAATGGCATATTAATAATCTTAACCTAATCTAACCCATCCTATCCGATGATTGACGTGGTACGTTCTGCGAATGATTTAATGTCCGCGGTACCATCTCCTATAGAATTTCTTCGCGAATGTCTTCAGGACAGTTCCGGAAATGATGAAAGTCTGCGCTTTTAGGCAAAGGACAGATAGGATGGTCGTCTCTTCGAGTGGAAAGTCGCAAAATGTATTATATTTTAAAGCAGAAAATTTTTGTTTTATATGGTAGAAACGAAACATCATTCATCAAATATTTTTGTTAATAACTTTTTAAGGAATAACGATCAACGGCTAAAATCTGTTGAAGGTTACTCGGGGTCATGACCTTGACAACATATGTCTAGGTCATAACCCTGTGTAACCTTCAAAAGATTTTAGCCGTCGAAGTCATCGGGGTGGGCTATTTACCACCTTTTAATTAAATTTAATTAAACGTTAATATTATACATTCATGTTATTAGTTATTGTTTATAAATTAATTTTGAAACGAGCATTAATAATTGCAATCACTGCAGTACTCAACTAGTTTTATGACGTTTTTCTGATATTTTAGTTTAATTTATCTAAAATTAAACTTTTTCATATACAGTAAGAAAAGAGAGTAATACACTGAAAGAAAAGATTGGCTGTTGCAGCAAATTTGATGGTAAAATATGGCATAACGTTTTTAATT
>NW_017257245.1:59744-87598 GCF_001594055.1 Mycetomoellerius zeteki | reverse complement strand
TGTAGGGAAGGAAGAAAGAAAAAATCCTTTTGACATCAATTTCTTGATGAAAACAGCAATTACCGCTAAGTTTATTATGAGATTTAATATTATGCATCGGTTACACATCAATTTGATTGGATTATGTAAATATGTTGAATACAATCGTCGAAGAATCATGATCGGAAGTGACAGGCTGAACTGAAATTTTTCCAGATTTTCCTTGAAATTTTTTTTTTTTCTCATCTGATTCAAATTAAATTATTCGTACTACCACGAAGCATAATTACAATTTTCTTAAACATATTTTTTTCGTTCCTTTCCATATTCTTTACACATACATTTAATTAAAATAATATTATAAAAACAAAAATAATATAGGTTACTGAGAGTCAACACAGAAGGAAGTGCGCAAAAAATATTTTTAACAAGTAAAAATGTTTATTAAGTTAGTAAAATCATTCCATAAATTGGATAAAATGTATACATTAAAAAGTGTTAAATTGTAAATAATAATAGCATCCAAAGCTTCATGATAAGATTTAACGACTGTGGAGGTGAGTTGCTTGCCGCTTATCTTATTGAATTTAAGTTTCTCATAAGTATTTGAATTTGCAACAGATTTCACTACAGTTTTGGCAACCTATGAGTGATTCTACCTTGCTTGTTCGCGAAATCAAATATAGAATAAGAACATTGGTGAAGAAGACTCCAAAGAGGGTCGAAACGTTCAAGAGTTCTCAAGATTTTAAATAAAGAAAACATCTGTACATCAAATGGACTAACAATTTTACTTGTTAAAAATATTTTTTGCGCACTTCCTTCCGCGCTACTCTCAGTAGCCTAGATTATTTTTGTGTTTGTTATTTTAAAAGAGAGAGAGTCCTTGGTTAACACATTTATTGTTAAGTACATTTAATTAAGTCTTTAATTAAAATCTTTCTCAGTAAAATCAATATAAAAGAAGTTTTAAAAATGTCCGTACAAAGATTACATTTTTTAATAATTTTTCGTTCCACGATAGTTTTCTTGTCGCAATATTTTTCACATTTCGTACATAAAAATGAATTCTTTTTGCATCACTTTTTATGCGCTTAGCGCTCCTTTTCTCATAAATTTATGTTGCGTAATAACTGTCATTATTTTAAGTGAATTTGGTTGGATTATTCAGAATCTGAGAATGATCTGTATGCATGACAGGAATTCTTTATTTCGCATTGTTAGCAATGCGAGGTAAAGAAGCTTAAAGCAGATGCAAAAGCTATTTCTTTCCAACTAGTGCCCACAGTATTTTACAGTTTTTGTCATTAACCAGATTTGTGAAATAATTTTATTTTTTTACTACGTTTCTCAGTTGTTTCCCTCGCACAGAATTCATTCCTTAATTATCTACTTATTCTACTTGCTCGCGTACATGTACAAGAGATCGTGATCTAAGCGAGACCTTACGAAAAGACGGGTTCAGAACATAATGTTCGGAAATCACAGAGGTTCCCAATTGTTCTACCCGTCATGATTGGCTTACTTCCGCTTTTTTTAAATTTTGCATCAAGTTACTAGCATTTGGAAAGTTTCCGTTACGAGTTCGTTCGCTGTTCACCCTTCTGTCCGTCTTACAGTGTGAGAAAAACACTCCGGAAAAGGGCGGCACCTGCAATACAAGTATCTACCGATGTAACGGGTGTTCTTATAATTCTGCATATTTTTGAATAGTTGAAGAAGCATGATTGATATTCGTACTGATTCGTACTCGATTGATAATCGCTTTTGCTTCTGATCAAAAAAAGGCTGCAAAATTTAAATTATATTCATAAGAAGAAATGCGATAATCAATTTTTATTATGCACAATGTATAAAACCACTTGGAAAACAAGTCAGCCTTTCTAGTAATTCTTTTATGAAGCCTGAGGAAACTTCTACGAGAAAACGTAATAATAAAAGTGGTATGTTACTTAATAATATACAATTTATACAACACGATTAATTTTATACCACTAACATAAAAGTTTCTAATAAAATTTTTACATGAAAAATTATCATAAAGATTCGTGTTAATTGTACAAAACTTGGTAATTAATAATGTAGAAGAATGATTTTAATAATGGTAATAAAGTAGTGCACAGGGACCAGTGAATTTTTATCACGTTTCTTGGTATTATATATGAGCAAAATAAAGTTAATTTTTAATTAGGTGTTTTACGTTCTTTTAATAAAAAGTTAATATTCTAATAGAATTTCAATAAAATCGAAGAATTTGACGAGTAGGAACTAATAGAACTAATAGAACTAATAGAATCAAATATCACAAAAATACCTTAATTGATATTAATAAATATTAGAATTTGTTTTCTTTACTTTGCTTTAAATTGAGTATATATAAGTATTTACATTTTAAATTTCTCTTAAAATATTGCGCAGCTCTTTATAATCATATTTGTTTAATTTCCTACATATTTTCATTTCACTACGCTTATTGCAATTAAAAAATAGAGGAATCTTTTGATAACAAAATTTTGAAAGAAGGCATAGTTTAAAATAAATAAGAATATTTTGCTGTCGTAAAAATATCTCAAATAACCGACTTTAAAGATTTTTTAAAGATCGATGTTAGAAAATGATTATATTACACAAAGGTTTAAAAATATACATCTTTCTATGCATGTGTGGAAAGCAATGCATTATTGCTAGTCTCGTAATACGCTCCTGAGTCTAACGAAATTCGAACTCACCTGCCCCGATGTCATGCTCGGATGCTTAGCACACCACATCTGTTACGAACCTTCCTTTCAGTCTGTGTCCTTCCTCTATGTTGTGAGGAGTTTATGCGTGAGAAGTAGCGTATTTTGTAAGAAACGGGTCTTACAATCGTTCCACGAATTCTACGCGAAAGTTTTGAAAATCTTCATGTGATTGGGAAATTATAAAACGTCGTTTAATGGATTTTTAGGAAAGAAAGAAAAATCGTTGTTACCGCAATGTGACGTTAATTTGACGAGTTCAGCTTGACAAGTATCATCTCCCTGATTAATTACCTTCGATATATTTTCCTTTGACAGTTTTGCCGATGGAAAAACTCTACCTCCTTTTTGTTTTTCATAATGCTTTTAAGTGTTCCTACGCAACGCGAACTTGCATTGCTGTACTGCAAATCGCTAACGAAATTATATTCCGCTTCGTTAAAGGTAAAGTTACTTTCAATTGTGTTAAAGTCACGATCGGGCAGCATATCAGTTAGATTCAGTTAGAAATATGTATGTATATATATATATATATATATACATGAGATACGGAATATCAATAATAATCTTTATGAAATCGTAATGACTAAACATAGTATAATTTATGTTATATGTGCAATGTGATTTTGATGTCCAACGGCAAACAAGTTTATGTGACATAATGAATAATTTGACTGTCACTTCCGATCAACTTTGACTAGTTTGTTATATTGCTATATATCACTATAATTTCCATCTATAATTATCACAAAACGGACGTTGATAATAATGCGAAATGATAAAATAAGGAACGTTTGTGGTTTCCGTAATTTATTCATTATCAGGCGAGAAATTAAACAATTTAACTCGCCGATACGTGATGATCCACAGATATTGCTCCAGTTAAATTCTCATCGCCGAATAGGCATTTCTCTCTCATCGGGGATATAGAAACGAGCAATTGGACCCACAAAGTGGATTTTGAATGAAGGTAAATGAAATAGAAAATGCCGACCCGTGTAATTTTCAAACTATCATTTATTTTATTTAACCGTAAAATATTCTGATTTTTATTTCATCAAATATTATGTATTTACAACAGTATCAATATCACATCAGGCATACATACATACACACACACACACACACATACATACATACATACATACATACATACATACATACATACATACATATATTCACATATATGTATATCGAAGTTATCGGTTCACCTTATATAAAAGAGTCTAGAGAGTGGTTAGATTGGAAAATCGATATTAAATAAAAAGGTTTTGTAGATGTTTGAAAAACTGCGATTAGGTTTCTGTAATTGAACTTTAAATGCATTGTACAAGGAAAAAAATGTATAGAGACAAATGGGACGCTGCACATAAATAAAATATGACTACTTATTCTCCTTTTTTCACAGTGTCACGGTGCTTATCTATTTCTGATGCAGTTAATCATATTGAATCTAATTATCAATTTGGCTTTATCAAACGCGAAATGATATCAACTCTCCGATCGAATATAAATTTAACGGATTTTCATTGAAATTTATGTTCAAATTCGAAAAGTTTCTAAAGGCCGGTATTCATAATCAATTCTTATATTTGAGGCTGTCTTAAGTATAGACTTAAGATGCCATAAGCCAATCAGAGGGCCGTATCAGCACGGATATTGCTCCAGTTTTTAAGACATTATTTAAGACAGTCTTAAAATAAGAACCGACTATGAACAGTCCGGTCAAAGACTCATTCTATCGAAAAGTATTCATGAGGAAATCCAAAGCGTTCATTTATTCTTATGATCATATACTAACGAAAAATGAATTGATAATTTTATTTTATAACAGAATTTATATATAGACACATATTTTTAGTAACACTGCATTAACATCATATCTATAAAAATATAACGATTAATGCATTAAAAATTAATATGAAACATACGCCAAGTATCTTTTTGCATTACATAAATAAAATACTATAATAAGCAAAACCCACGGAAGTATAATGGAAACTTTCGAGCGCAGTTCGAATGACTACAAATATGATATATATGCAAGTACATATATAGTATATATAGTAATTCAGATTGAATTATTTATGCATTAAAAATCTAGCTTTGGCCATTACGGCCATTATTTCTATTTCTTATTGTTTAATGGAAACTTGTTTTACCTGCAATTATTATATCAGGTTTTAAAGCCTGCGACACAATTCAAAAGCACAGGCAATAGGAACAGGAAATAACAGACCTCAATCTATCACAAACCGTGTATTCGGGTATATTCACGGTCTCTGACAGATTGAAATTTGTTATTTCATGTTTTTCAATTGTGCGTCAGACTTAAAATGATAAATCTATTTCGGCTTAATTTCCATTTGAAAATTATCACCAGATGTAGAACGAAATATAGACTACGTTTACACGGACTCCCTTAATTGGGTTTAATAACGTTGGTATTTATATAGAAATTGGCCAATCACATGCATTCCATTCTTCAGAGGAATAGCTATGATTGACCAATTTCATAACTACGAATGTCATTAAGGGGATGCTGGAGTGATTAAATTGTTGGGCCATTGCAAATCGAAAGGATTTCCGATTCCGTTCAGTAAATTCAGAGATTTATATCGATCTGCAATGTCTCGACAATTTGATCACTCCAGCATCCATAAAATCGGGAGGATGTGCTGTAGAGGACTTTACACTAAAATCGAAAAAAAATACACTTTTTCAACTCGTGGAGTTGTCACCTGACGTTTGTCATATTTCTTTAATACAAAAGTTTTGTAGCTCTTAAGAACAAAACAACAGTTCAGCACCCAGCTCTTTACGTGCACAAACAATATTGAGTTTATGAAACTAAGATTAAAAGCTTAAAAAAAAAAGATTTATGTCAATCTGCAAATGACGTGTATACGAACGCTGAACGCGAAGATTTGGAATGAGAAACAAAGCAATAATTGTGTCTACCAGTAGATGTTCGATCTTGCAAGAAATAGCGTTGCAATATGTTAGATGGACAGATGAATGCGTTTAAGTGAGACAGAATGATAAATGTAAGAAATGTATGAAAGATGTCACTATTATCAACATTTTTATTTGGAATTTAAAAAATTTGTACTATCCACATTGATTATGTTTGGTGATCACTCCATATTAAACTAAGAAATGTTAAAAAAGATTTCAATTTCGAAATTTTTTGCCATTCTTGGCATAAACTCCATCTCACAGACGCATATTAATGTATATACTTTAATCCTGAAAAATGATCTTCGAATCTGTAAAAAAGGAAAAAAGTAATTGTTATACAAAAATTACGATTTAGTCGGTAATACAGACTGCTTCCGAATCCCCTTAAGGGTGTCTGTGAAAACGTAATCATTGATGTTCGTGAAATGTCAACGGTTGCAAAAATTTATCACGTCGCATCACGTATTACAACGATAAATTGCAATGTGTAACTGATATAACAGGTTATTAATCCTTAAATGCCATACGTCGAAAAAATCACGCAGATACATACGGGTTTAATTGGACCCCAGCGTGAAAAAGTGTACACTATTCCTAGAGTTTTCAATATTTTGCTTCGAAAATTTGTTTCGATACTCCTCAAAGCTTCTAAAAGAAGGTGTAATTGCAGTTGATGAAATTTTACTGTAAATATACTGAAAAAAAAATTAATTAAAATTTAAAGAACGTACTCTTTTTAAACAAATAAACGTATTTTTTTTAATTTTTAATATTTTTCGCTAAAAATTTAAGGTTACATCTTGAGACAGTATTTTTTTAGATAAAACTAAATCCGATACTGGATATTCTAAAAAAGATATTTATTTTGCGAAATAAATGGGAAAATTTTAGAGAACGAGAAACACAATTAACGATTTATTTGACCTAATATATTTAATAAAAAAGTTATGAAAAAAGTATTTTTAGGCAAATAATTACAAAAGTATGTAAAAATATTTAAAAAAGTACAAAAATATGCGTCCATATCTTCATCCTCATGCATCAGCTCCTCTCGAACAGTCGAATTCTGCAAATTCCATTTAATTATTCCGCAAATATTCCATCTAATTATTCGTGAAAAAGTTATATTTACAACACTAAGAAAATTTTATGGCGCGCATAGTAATACTTACAATTCAAAATGATGAAATTTATACAAAAACGTGAATAAAAAAGTCGCATCCGATTTTCACTTTGCACAACATAAATGACACACTGGGGTATTTTGTACCCCGCCTCGAAATACGTCGTTCCTGCTCGGTTGCTATACAAAGACAGAATTGCCGCGAACTTTTCAACAAATAGTTGGGGATCTAAACTAACGGTAAATGGAGCCAAAAATTCGATTTCCAGCGGGATCATAAAATATATATGTGATTGAAAAAGCCTTGGGGTCTTTTGGACTCTCAGTGGCATTTAAGAGTTAAATTACGGAGCGTGAATATCAAATAATGCGTCATGCGTTAATATCAATAATGTTAAACCACTCGTTACTCCATTGAATCTACATAGAATTTTTACATGAGTAAAGTCCATAAGAACTTACCGGTTTCAGTATCCTGTATTTTATACATACTAGACATAACAAGCGCGCGCTTCTCGCGCGCTGCTGAGCTTTTAATATTATATATACAAATATGTATGTACACAGAGTGTCCTATTTTAAATAATGCATTAAGATTCCTCGAAAACTGTGGTAGATACGGAAAAATGTTTCAAACAAAAGTTGTATGGTTCGGAGGGGAATATAAGAAGGTACCATTGATTTGATCTTGGGTGGCGTCGACAAGGCCAGATCAAGGTCACGTCGATTTTTTTAAATGGAACCCTCTATTTTTCATCACATTTTCTTGTAGCTTACCTCGAGAGCTTTTCAAAATACTATAATAAAATATATTTTCATTAAGTATTTTTCGAGTTATAAGACTTGGAGGTTACAGCAGGCATTAGTATTACGCAAGTTGTCCGATCGACGGCTGAAACCTCTTGAATGCTGTTCAAGATCATGTCCTGGATAACATTTGTCAAGATCAAAGCCATTGGAGATTATTCCTCTTATTTTTATTTTTGCACTAAAAATTCATTTTTACATAAAAATGAAAATAAGAGATCCAACCTCGAATGCCCTTGATCTTGACAAATATTATCCAGGACATGATCCTGAAGAACATTCAAGAGGTTTTAGCCGTCGGTCGAACAACTTGCATAATGCCGGCTGTACTGTAACTTTCGAGCTTTATAACTCGAAAAATACTAATGAAAAAATATTTTATTATAGTGTTTTATTATAGTTTTGAAAAGCTCTCGAGGTAAGCTACAAGAAAATGTAGTTAAACCCCAATTTTTTATTACATATTCTTGTTGCTTATCTCGAGAGCTTTCCAAAACACTATAATTAAGTTCATTTTCATTAAGTACTTTTCGAGTTATGAGCTTCAAAGTTACAATATCGCCGGCATTATCATTACACAAGGTGTCCAATCGACGATTAAAATCTCTTGAATGTTATTCAGGAGGATATTCATGTCCTGAATAATATTTGTTAAGATCAAGGCCATTGGAGGTTGTACCTCTTATTTTCACTTTTACGTAAAAATGAATTTTTAGTGCAAAAATGAAAATAAGAAAAATAATCTCTAACGGTCTTGATCTTGACAAATGTTATTTAGGACATAATCCTGAATAACATTTATAATTCAAGAGTTTAGCAGTCGATCGGACACCTTGCGTAATGCTAATGCCGGCGATATTGTAACTTTCAAGTCTCATAACTCGAAAAGTACTTAATGAAAATGAACTTAATTATAATGTTTTGGAAAGCTCTCGAGATAAAGTACAAGAATGTAATAAAGATAGGTAATAAAAAAATAGGGGTTTCCATTTAAAAAGCATTAATGGAAATATTTTGACCTGATTTTGACAAGGTCACTCAAGGTCAAGTCCACATTTCCATCATATGTCCTTCAAGCCATGCAACTTTCGTTCGAAAAATTTTTCAATAAAATCATCGATTCGCGAGATAATCGACCATATCACTTAAAATGAAATACCTTGTATGTATAGAAAATTCGCATTGAATTATTTAAGCATTAAAGATCCAGCTTTGACCGTTATAGGCATTTAATATTTAGTATACATTGTGTTCTCATATGTACGGTCTAAAATAAGATTTTTATTGCAAATAAAACGACTTTGTTCATTTGCAGTCTACGAATTCTAATTTATTTATTTATTTTTTTTTTCGAAAATGGCTTATTCTATCGAAAATGTTAAAGAGAGCGAATTTATCCCATTTCATAAATCCCATATCACAAAAGAATTTCAAATTTAAAGAAATCAATGACCTACCAATTTTTTTCATAAACAAGGGGATTTTGCTTATCCTTAGATCTGCCCCTGATTGAATAAAAATATAATGCATAATCCTAAAAAATAAATTTTCACGCCCATTAAACATATACTAAGTTACGTCAAAATAATTCTAACGTTTTTTTAAGTTTTTAGAAAAAATGAAATTTTTTTACAATTTTGACACCTTGTATCTTTGAAATTAAGTTGTTTCTGACAAATTGTCACATGAAGATTTAGTCTTCAATTTGTGTAAGCAATCACACTTTAAAATCTTATAACGTACTTAGGATGCACACTGTATATATATATATATATTCAGCACCACTGGTGCACGCGATAATACCTTACCGATGATACTCAAAATACACAACGCCACTACAGCTTTCTCACAATTTTGCATGCTCTAAATCTTAACGTTGATTATTGGGCGCCAGGCACGAGAAAGCGTGCCCCTCTTCCGTAAGTTTTTCGTCACGTTCTCACTCAAAATTACAGAAGTCTATAGAATCACGAACGCAGAAGGTTCTAATAACCGATTGCTCAGCCGATAATGGTAGAGGACGTGGTCGGGAACGGAGAATCCGTTGGAGAACGAGTAAGGCGAGACAGCGGTGAAATAGACAGAATTGATAATAATAAAGGATAGCAAGTATATTCTCTGAAACAATTACAAGGTTTTCTGCGCACGGGCAGACGGAGTGACGATTCTACGGTATACAAACGTTCGGTGGGCGTTCTTGCCTCCGTGGTACGTTCTCGATACACGGTATTAAATAACGGCTGCTCTTCTCTATTGTACGAGCTCCAAAATCTAGCGTAATTCTACGCAACGCGGGTGTCGCGAATACGGAAATCAATTGCGCAGTTACAAAAACCTTCGAGATTCGAGAACATCTTCGGAAATCTAAGATCTACTAAAATGACGATAGGACACGATACAAAATTGCGACGCAACAAAACGATACAAAATGACTTGGCTGTGGTCGCGGCGGGCGTGCAAAATAACTGACTCGAAATTGTACCGAAACTAAGACGATTTCGGACGGGATGGCACGATCACGCGGTGTGCGCGTGCAGTTACTCGCGCGAGAACCAAACTCAGCGGAACTCGGCAATAATTTCGCGGATACGTGCGATCCCTCCGACCCGGAAATCGGCGGCTTCACAATACGTTACGTTCGTCTCACAACGGAATCCTCTCGACTTTTCACGTCCTGTGTCCTCTCGCACGTCTCTCGCCTCGGGAGTCCACAGCAAGTGCCGGGCCCGAAGTCGCTTCGGGAGTGCGCAGGCGACCGTGGACCCACGTGATAAGCCTTATCGGCCCTGATTGGTCACTGGCCCTCTCGCAAGCTCCGCGAGTCCTCGCGAATTGCTATCACGTCGCGCGTCCTATATCCTTGTGCGTGCGGGATTTGACTTATGGCTGGCATCGTTTCGGCTGCACGCAATGGTCCCCTCTGGACTACTCTTGCTCGTCAGGATTCGGTGGGTTCCTTTACAGACAGGCTCGGCTTCCGGGTTCGATGCCTCCTCTCGGCAGAGGCTTCCTTGTGGCACCGACAGCGGGGTCCCTCGCTCGTACTAGGGCAGAGAGTGACCATCCTCTCATGCCGCTTTAGTCGCTCCCGCGGTATACTCGCCTGTAAGGAGTTCAGTTACAGGAAAACAAGTTATGCGCAGGGTGTTAATTCGATAATTCAAAACGGTATCACTTGTGCGCTACCCCTCCTCTGGGTGGCCTCGGGCCTCCAATATGGTCTTCTATCCTCCTCGTGGTCGTCCCTTGAGGTGGTTAAAGGATGCGTCGCACACTAAATTATCTACCGGAGCCGCCGGTACTAAAAATCTTAAATAAACTCACAAAAAGAAATAGTAATATTATGCGAGACGCAACGATGAAAATCTCAAAATTATCGCTCAAAAATCGCAATAAGCGTCGGCACGCCCGCCCTCCGTGTCGGGAGGACAAATTTGCGCGCAACTTCGGCCAGGTCAAATGACCCTGGTGATGGGTAATGAAGAACGTCACGTCACAATATATGTATATAAATATGTGTGTATATATGTACCTTAATCAATAATTATTTTCAGATTAAAAACCGTTTTAAAATGTGTTAAACTAATATTGAAACGAATATCTTCGGAAACGTTGAATCACAGCATAGCAAAATGTTAAAAAGATGTGGTAAAAATGTTCATTAAAGTAATGTTTTGCAAACGTTGTATTTCAATATTCAAGAACATCGGTTCAATATTTATTTGGTATCATATAAATTCCCCAAAATATTATTATAATTCCTGAATTAATTTGTACATAAAACTAAACTTATAAAATTCATTTTATTTACTTTCATCTTGATGACTTTTGAGTCATCTTCTAAAAATCATTCTATTGAAACACGAAAGAATCTTATAAAACTGCGCTTTTTTATTATATTCTATAAAATTTTTATTTAAGAAAAAATTACTCCATCACGATTCTCTCTCTCTCTCTCTCTCTGCGCGCGCGCGCATTCTTCATTGCTGCTTTGAAGATATTTTAGCTCCTATCTTCGATCCTTCATAAAATGACTAAAAAGTAAGCTATTGATATAAAAGAAAATGTATTTTATAGAGGACGAACATATACTCATGATTTCTAATCGAAATTTCAAGATAACGTTAATATTCTTTATAAAAAAATGTCAAATATATCGCAAAAATACCATTTTTCACATTTTAAAACTCAATTTTCTTGGAAATCTGATGTACTAGAATCTTTTTGCAGCATGGTTTTCATCGAATCTATAAGAGAGATCTATAAGAAAGATCTTCTCCAAAAATGTATAAGAGACACGCAATCCGACCCAAAGTAAAAAAAAGTTTCTCTAAATTAATGTTATTTCTTAAGAACTTATTGTTAGACAAAATTTCTTTTATATTATCAAATGGTAAAACGGCTCGGCATAGAAGACGGACGAGGTTGCTGGAAAACGGGACCACAATGGTACATTTAATCCAGGCAGGCTACGTTTATGACAGTGCTGTCAACTACATTATTACGTTTTACGATTGATGAAATTTTCATTAATACACCTTCGCTTGCGAATTTTACTCGAAACTTTATTTCTCTTGGAGCGAGGCTCTTTATCGACAATAAAAGTATGCACATGAGAAAAAGGTTTCTTTGGATTTAATATTTCTATTTATTTGACTAAAATTTGTTTCATAGAAACAACATATGCTTGTACGAAACATTATTTGTTTGAATAAAAATTTTGTTGTTTCATTTGAGAAACCTCTATTGTTTGACAGAAATATCATTATTATTTGAAGTAATATCTTTCAATCAAATAATATATTATTTGGTTACAATTAATACGAACAATGAAACAATTTACTTGTTCATGTGAAAATAGTAAAATATATAATATTTATACACACACACACACACACACACACACACACACACACACACACACACAGGTTGTTCCATGCAAATAATGATTTTCTTAGAACAACCATTACATTTTTCGCTGAAATTACGGAAACAACGATTTACAACAAGGTTAAACAAGTAGTGCTATGTGCTATGTCAATTGTGTTTGTGCCGTACAGTTGGTCGCGCGAATGTCGTACTAATCCGTAGCTTACATGATTTTCGGCTTTGCTACACTGAGAGAAAAATTTACTAGGTTTAAGTAAATGTATTAATTTGAAGTATACCTACTCGAATCGAACAATCGTTTATTCAAATCGTTTATTCAAACAAGCTTTCATGCTTTCAAGAACATATTTATTAGCTTTCGACTAATTCATTTTCGTGGTAAATATTTCGTCGCGTTAAGGAAACTTGATCTTGAGTCAATTAATATTTTCTTAAAACTGAGAAATGATGATCTTAGATGTAAAAAGTGTATTCATTTAAAAGTAACAGCCAATTTTAAATCAATATTTGTTTCAATTCGATTTTTTAATTACTTGAATCAAAACAATACTTATTTCATACGTAAAAGCCAATGTACTAATATTAGGGCACTGATAGCAAGAAATTAATCACTTATAATAACGAAATATTAATTTTGTTGTACTAAATCTTTCTTTCTCGTTCAACTTATTCATATACTAGAACATATCTTAACTTAATTAAATATTTGAAGTGGATAATTACTTGATTAATGTAAATATTATTTTGAATGAAGAAAAATGGATACTTTGATTTATGAAAAATCAATTACCATAAATCATTTATTTGTTCGAAAAGAATGTTAAGTTGAACCAAAGTGTTGGTGTTTTACAATGAAGAATATATTTCTCTTTTATTGGTGAATAAATATTTACTTGAATCAAAGATATCAACGATTTTGAAATAGAAAATATTTTTGTCCTTATGCGGAGAACAAATCACTTAGTATTCGTAAATATGTGCAAAATATGTTCACTTAAACGAAAGTGATAGTTAATTCCGATTAGAGAATATTTATTTCAATCTTAGAAAAAATATTATTTATACTGAGAGAAACATTTTTTCAAATGAAAAGAATGCATTTTTTCTAATCCTATCCGTTGATGCAAATATTTGTTTGGTCTATTGAAGTAAAATATTTAATTGTAAATAAATACACTTATTGTATTTGCTATATTATTTTGTACTTATACATTCCTTACATTTAAGCAACGATTTTATAAATAATCTAAAAATAATAAATAAAAATAAATTGTTTTCTAAAATTAAAAAATCTGATTGTCTTGAGTATAAGTATAATCTAACGATAAATTTATAGAACAAAATAAAATAAACACTTAATTAATATCTCATAAAGCAATCAGTTAGTTTTTCATAGTAGTGTTTCGTGTTTAGTGTATGGCTCACGCATGATTCGTGGCACATACCCCTGATCATTGTAAGGTTTGCGCACGAAGCGACGCACGAGTCACGATCTGGGATCTGGGATTGTAGCCCAGTCCCCGGGTGATTTTATACCACTGTAGATCCGAATAATCTCCGGATTGATGAAACTTGGTGAGATGGTGTTTTTTGATGTACAAAATGGTAATTTATGTTTTGCGTACAAAATTTATTATGGCTACGGTCGCCATATTGAAAAAATGTCCAAAAAATCGCATTTTTATGGAATTTCGATTATAACGTTGAAAGTATGCATTTTACGAAAATAAATGTGGTATACAAAATTGTAGCTGAGAAAATTATGCACAATTTCTTTTTTTATTCAACTTTCTACGACTAATAGAACCGGAGATAGAATTTTTTTAAAACTGAGATATTTTGTCACTTTTCGAACAACTTACGTTTCTTCGCGCTTTGCGCACAAATTACACTATGATGGCGACTCGTAGGCAAAAAATGCTTTAAATAAAATCGAAAGGTAATTCATTTATCTTCAAATTGCTTTTTTATTGAACCTCCTACGACCAATACTTCCCGAGATATAGTCGTTTTAAATAAATATTACCGAAAAATTTTATGCGAATTTTCGACTTACTCCGGTATTAAATCGGAAGCGGCTACTTGTACGGTAAAAAGTCATAAAACATAATGGAAAGGTAATTAAATTTACTACATTTTAGACCGTGTAACTTATTTTTATTATCAAATGTACTTACGAAATATAACCTATCCTTAGTACGTACCATGTTTGTGTAATGTCCATCGATTATACTTTCACCATGATGAAAAATTGCACTAATAATTTTATACGTATTCACATTAACAGATATTTTTGCTGTAGGTATAGCTTTAATATTTAGATTTATAACCTTCTTATTACAAATTTTAAATAATAATTTAAAGATAAGAATACCATTTGTTTTTATTATATCAGTTTTTTCAAATATAGAATTAGCACCACAATTAGCACATAATTTTTCTACATTAGTCCAACGTGAAAAATTATATTGCATTAGTTCTTCAAAAGTATATGATTTTTTAAAATTTTCTGGTAATCGAAATAGTAATATATAATTTGTATAAATTTCTATTTTTGTATAATTGTACTTATTACATCGTAATGTTACGTTTAATTGATATTCGATTATACTCTTTATATTAACTAAATTATTAATATGATCTTTGATAAACTCACCAGCATCTTGCTGAATATTTTCAAGATATCGATCACCAGCCAATCTACACACTGCGTTTATATTCAAAATCTCATTAGATATATAAGAGTCAACTAATTTTTTGAATGCATTTGTACGTTTAAGACACAGTAATATCTTTCTGAGAATACAAGAATTGAATATACATTGATAGTTCAGTCCCCGGGTGATTTTATACCACTGTAGATCCGAATAATCTCCGGATTGATGAAACTTGGTGAGATGGTGTTTTTTGATGTACAAAATGGTAATTTATGTTTTGCGTACAAAATTTATTATGGCTACGGTCGCCATATTGAAAAAATGTCCAAAAAATCGCATTTTTATGGAATTTCGATTATAACGTTGAAAGTATGCATTTTACGAAAATAAATGTGGTATACAAAATTGTAGCTGAGAAAATTGCACAATTTCTTTTTTTATTCAACTTTCTACGACTAATAGAACCGGAGATAGAATTTTTTTAAAACTGAGATATTTTGTCACTTTTCGAACAACTTACGTTTCTTCGCGCTTTGCGCACAAATTACACTATGATGGCGACTCGTAGGCAAAAAATGCTTTAAATAAAATCGAAAGGTAATTCATTTATCTTCAAATTGCTTTTTTATTGAACCTCCTACGACCAATACTTCCCGAGATATAGTCGTTTTAAATAAATATTACCGAAAAATTTTATGCGAATTTTCGACTTACTCCGGTATTAAATCGGAAACGGCTACTTGTACGATAAAAAGTCATAAAACATAATGGAAAAGTAATTAAATTTACTACATTTTAGATCGTGTAACTTATTTTTATTGTTATTTATCAAATGTACTTACGAAATATAACTATATTTGGTAAAAATGAAGATTTTATGGTATATATATATAATATATATAAAAAGTAGACTTGAGGATAATTTTTATATTGGTAATTGAATCTTGTCATAATAGTAAATGAACCCATGCTGAAAAAAAATTGTTGTGACCCCCTACGATTGAATATCTTTCATATGCAGCCTTTAAACATTCATTTATTTCCTTAACGCATTTAAAGAAATCGGAGTCATCTTCGAATAAACGGTCGTAATGTCGTTATAAAAATTTTTCCTTGCGTGTTTTTACAACTTTAGGATCATATTTAAAAGACCTTCATATAGAATCGGTGTCAATATAAGCATTCTTGATTACGTGGACAAGAGGCCTGTTCTTCTTAATTGAATTTCTTGCACAGTTAATTTTTCTTTTTTTCTTCATATTAGAGAGAAAAAGAGGATAAACGAACTGTGCAGAACATTCAGCTAAAAAGAACATATTTAAAGATAAGAAATTGGAAAGAATAAGGGCAACAGGAGTCAGGCGCAGAAGACGTCGCGCAAATAATACACCCATGAAGCGTAAATCTTCTTTATTCTACTAAACGCGCTTACATGTTTCGACTTACTTTTGAGCCTTCTTCAGAGACAACACAAACTAGCATATATAAAAAAACTGTGAATAAAAGTTATTTTGTCATGGTGAGCTCCTCTACATCGAGAATATAAGTGCCAGAAGTTAAACCCAAATAAAAATGAAAGAAAAAGAAAAAAGAAAGGAAATATTGGAAATATCGAAATAGAGAATATGGAAAACACACACACACACACACTAATTTATCAAAAAACTTTAAGATTATAATTAATTATCCCGAAAATAAGGACGCTCACCGTGATCACAAAGCACCATATCGCAAACATTATTATTAATAATTCAAAAACCGGTTCTTGATATGTTGGCCAGTCAGTATCAGACACAGTGAGTCACTTTTAGATTTAGCTAGTATTTTTCGAGATTACAAATGGGAAAATCTAACGTTAAAACGTTAATTAATTCCGATAAAATAAAGGTTGGAAAGTAATAAAAAATCACTCCGGAAAGACTCATTACTGTATACGAGCGACATTGACTGAATAGGTGCGACAACAACTCGTCCTTTTATAACTTCTCTATAATAGGGTGATAGGCCTTGGGACGCTCCTCCATATCCGTCTGCATTGAGTGCGTCTGTCTCCTAATGAATATCATCTCCGAAATGAATCTCTTCCTGTAGTGTGGTTCCTCGTCCAATATTGTAACGTTGTCCCAATCGAAATCATGGCCTTCTTGTAACCGATGCTCCGTTATAACGTTACGGGTAGACCTGTTTCATTGGATATGGTTCCTATGCTCCGTGATTCTTGACTTCAGCTGTCTACACGTCTGTCCCACATAACTAGTTTCGCAATTCTTACACGAAATCTTATAAACAACATTTGACTTCTTATCACACGGTATGAGGTCCTTATGCACCATAATAAATTCTCGCAATTTATTGATACTACAAAACGATACCCTCATATGATCGCTATTTAATCTACCAATCTTCTCAGTATTACCACGAAAGGAACAGTGAATCACGAAGGCTGCACTACATCAACGCTATTATTATTAACAACACTCTTCCCATTACGTTTTAGTCGTCGGTTGGACAACTTGCGTAATGCTAATGCCGGTTGTACTGTAACTTTCGAGCCTTATAACTCGAAAAATACTTAATGAAAAAATATTTTATTATAGAGAGTTTTGGAAAGCTCTCGAGGTAAGCTACAATAATATGTAATGAAAAATAGTAGGTTTAATTTAAGAAATTGAAGGTGACCTTTAAGCGACTATCCAAGGTCAAATCAATGGTACCATTTTATGGCCCCCTTGAAACCATACAACTTTTGTCTGAAACATTTTCTTGTAAAATGCAAGTATATAACGGAAATATTTGGATCCGTTGATTAAAATGTCACCCTGTATGTTAGTTTGTGTTGTCCCTGAAAGAGGCTCAAAAGTGAACCGAAACATGTAAGCGCGTTTAGTAGAATAAAGCAGTTTTACGTTTTATGGGTATATTTTTTGCGCGACGTCTTCTGCGCCTGACTCCTATCGCCCTTATTCGTTCCAATTTCGTTTGATTTATAAGGAGTCTTTGTTAGTTTGTTATACACTTATTTTACTCACCTTCTTTCTCCATAGACCACAAATCAGTTATTAGAGCGTAGTAAGTCAAATTATAAAAGATACAATTTCAAGATGTAAAATTTATTAAATTAAGTATAAGATATTTAATATATATATTATGTGAATATTATTAGACTATTGTATAAATTGTACACCAATTATCGCGTTGTGTAACGCTCTCATTGTCCGTACATTATATTGTTGTTTTTTAATTTCGAAATCCCGATTAATATTTCATTTTGATATTATATATCATTAAAATTAATTAAATAATAAAGATAGTACTACTTCAATTTTATAATAGATATCATTAAAGTTAATAGATAATTAACGTGATGGAATTTAACGTGTCGTCTGTTATTGATATCAAATCTTTTATACTCATGATACATATCATTAGAGTTAAGTAAAAATAACAAAGATAGTACCCCACTTGGATTTTTCTTTTTAATTTAATAGAATTTAATTTGATAAAGATAGTATCATTTGGATTTTACTTTTTAATTTGATAGTCTTTTACACACATGGTACGTATCATTAGAGTTAAATAAATACGTATCATTTGTAAAGATAGTATCACTTTGTTGTATTTTTAAATTTGGTATAGCAGTTTTTTGCAATACTTATCATTTAGGTTTTATCATATTTATATTTTACCATATAAATAGTTTCTTTCGATGATCACACGTTCTTAGCAACATTTTTACCTTTTTTAAAAAAAAAAGTAATTTTGTATATAACTTAAAAAATCTCACCGCCACCCCCCCTCGTTTTATAATTGTAGTATAAAAATGTCAAGGTACATCAAAACGATCTGTAACACATTAATTTTACAAGTCATTAAGGAAATTCTAGCACTATTAAATCGCTAATTTTAATATTACACTTCATATTAATTTCGCAACTGTTCCTCTCGAATATTTACCGAAACGACGTAAGCGAAATAATTTAACAATGGCTACGTTCAGCAAAAGGCAACTTTGCAACCGTTGTAAGATTCTTAATATAATTGGCTCTTGCCCTTAGACTTTCTTGGATCTGAATGTATAACCCAATGATAATGAAGAATTTTACATCAGTTGCATAGCTCCTTTTTCTGCTTGAACGCAATCACTATAAAATAACTAATATTTTGAAATCTTGTAAATAAAATAATATACGGATCTTTCTTCTATTTTTCGTCGCACTAGCGATGTAAATAATTTATTGGTCCTGAAAGGTTGTCGATGCACAAGTCCACAGCACAAAATATCTCACCAATATCAGTGCGATCAATTTGTTACGGATTAAGCAGAAAATGCCTAATCAGGCACCTTCTTTCTCCTTTTTTTTCGTTGCCTGTAATAAGACAACAAACAACAGAAATAATGTCCACTATATTTACAAAAATTATAACAGAAATCCGTATGAATTTTAAAATATCAAAATTTTTCTTGTATATGTAAAATTGATAATCTTTTGAAAAAGAAGTATGTCCACTAAGATATTGATATATTTCTCTAAACATCTAACTTTAACCGTAATTGGCAGTTTTATAATTTAATTAATATTTTAAATCACAATGTATCAATCTAACATAACTTACACATTTGATAATCTGATGTAATTGCCACTAACATTTCCACATAGCAATCCCATTATTTAATAATTGCTCGATTTCTAATGACAATATTCATCCAAATCTCAACATTCTTATCATGTATGTAAGGAAGCAATTTCTTCGTTATCTCATTCGAACTAAATAATTTTATATGATTTGAATAAGAAAGACTTTTAGAGGTATACAAAAGTATGAAAACGTTAGTAGAGGAAAGTAGTTTGAAGTATCCTTGGCAGATAATGTTGGATTCCACGTCTTTTTATAAAAATACAAATTATTTTCTATATAATTTTTGTTTTTACAGTAGAAAATTTGTTTTTAAGGCAGAGAATTTGCATTTTTAAAGCAAACAAATGTTTAACCAAAACAAATTCTCTGCTGTAAAAACAACCTATTCCAAACCTATTTTCCAAACAATGAAAATATATAATAATTTTTTCCAAAAAATATATGTGAAATCTTTAAATTGCGCCAATTATAAACAGAAAATACATTTCTAAAGTAAAAACATTTTATATTATAAAAAAAACTTAGCGCCGCTAGTAAACTTGGCTTGGTCTAGCGGCGCCAAGTTTTTTCATATTAAAATTTTTTTATTTCAATTAAATGCTCTTATTTTCATGTATTTTTGTTTGAAAGTAGTCATATAACATTAGTATTTCAACGAAATGCATTTTCTGTTTATAATTGACGCAATTTAAAGACTTCACATATTTTTTTTTACATTATTATTATATATTTTCATAGTTTGGAAAACAGGTTTGGAGTAGGTTTGGAATAGGAAGTCATTTTTTTCTTTAAGGAGCGCACATACAAGCGCGTATAATAATTTATGTAACGATTTTTTCTGAGAGGAGCAAGCACATTTGGCGCCTTCTTTTTACCTTTTTTTAAAAAGGTAAATTTGTTATTATATCACGCATTTCATAGTATATATTAACGAGAGACATCGCGATGAGATATCGTGATGAGATATCACGCGATGACCGCACTATCTGTATAGACAATCCCCAGAAGACCAACGAAGAATTGAATATTCTCAGTGAGTGTCCTCGTAGGATTCCTTGGCTTATGGATTTTCTCGGTGTCATTTTTCATCCTTGCGACATAGTCCAGTCAACAGATGATACTACATAAAAGATAACTATCAGAATGTAAATCTACTAATAGATACTACATAAAAGATAACTATCAGAATCAATCTATTTTTGTGATACAATTACTCAGTTTCAAAGTAAACAGCTACTACTAAATGTATGCGTCTAATAAACAATAAGTTAAGTTAAAATCCAAATAATGGCTCAATTAATTTAAAATTATATTCTAAAATTCATGAGCTACGGCCAATATGATATATTGTTACAATTTACAAATTTTTTAATATAATATACCGCATGTTTGCGTTTGCGCTTGATGTAGTAGTTAACACATAATAACAATAAATTATTATAAACATAAAGAAATAATACACAATTAAATGTCAAATTTAATTAGTAACAAAACGTTTCGACCTATCACGAGGTCATCTTCAAGTTGTTTAAATACTCTTGGTATGTGAAATCTTATTATATCAAAAGGATAAAATTTTTTTTTTAAATTATACGTGTATGTAATTACGATACATCTTCACATTAATGTTGAGCAACTGTTCCAAAATGCGTAGTATTGAGTGCAATCAAATCCAAGGAGATACATCCAAATAACTTCCTAACGTTTTTGCTATTGTAATCTATAATGTGAAAATCCAGTTTATATTGAAAATTATTATGCTATATGTATGTGAAAAATTAGAAATTACCATTTCAGAATAAGACACTGTATCTACCTCATTTTGACTGCACACAACGCTTGTGTGATCTAATCTTGTTATAGTTGTCATTTTTTTATGTAAATCCAAAGTTACTATATGAGCTCTTTTACACACAACAGACAGATCGGAATTTTACCTACATGTTCTCATTACAACATTTAAGAGGTTTTAGCTGTCGGTCGGATACCTTGGATAATGCTAAATGCCGGAGGTACTTTAACTTTCGAGCATCATAACTAAAAAAATATTTGATGAAAAAGTATTTTATTACAGTGTTTTGGAAAGCTCTTGAAGTAAGCTATAAGAATATCCAATGAAAAATAAGGGTTTCCATTTAAGAAATTAAAGATGATCTTCACGTGACCTTCAAGCAACTATTCAAGGTCAAACTAATGACATCACTTTATGTCCCTCTCAAAGCCATACAACTTTGGTCTGAAACATTTTTTGCTATCTTGTTTATCTGACGAGATATTTGCATGTATTGATTAAAATGGCCTACCCTGTATAATTCGGACCCAAGTTGTCGAGTAAGCTCATATTCTGAAGTCGATCGGTCCAGTCTTTATTAAAAAACCGATCTCGAATGCTAGCAATCTGCTGACTCGCGTAAAAACACGGAGCGGTCTCGCGCTGCGCATTCACCTGGGCGCGAGACACTACTGTTCCTCTTGATTCTAAAAACTCGACGTTTTGTTTTTTCGTATAATCTGTAGCCTCCAATTTCGTAACTACAGATTGTAGAGCTTTTATATCAAGCAAATGTCACAATAATTCTAAACGCCATATTGGAAGAAATTGTGAAGAAGATATCAAATCCAAAAATTTTTGTTTTTGATTTTCGCTTTTTCACGCGCATCTTTGCTGAGAGATCAATGGGTGTGGAATGCTCGATCAGTCTGGTTTCGCATGAAAACTTAAATAGTCACATCATCTATCTGTATATGACTATGTAAATAAATACGGCATGTCGTTACTGGATTTAAGGGGATATTCTGGTTTGTAAGGCTAAAAATTACATGATTATTCAGGAATTTTTTAAAACAAATGAATTAATATATTAATATAAAACTTTTTGAAACTTTATTTGTACAAAATAGATATTTAAAAATATTTTTTCGTGTCCATATATATCATACAAAAAAAAGATACTCAGTGGTACGCAAGACGTATGAAAAAATTTCTTTTTGACGCATTGACATTATTCCGTTAGTTCTAATAGCCTGAAATTAAAAAACCTAAGAAATTATTAAATTGTAAGAGTTACACTATTACTGGAACTAAAATATGAGAATAAAATAGAAAATTGTTGAAACGGTAATGTTTTGAAAAATGGTATTGATTTTCATTCATATTTTTGTTTCGTTTCTTTTTATATAATAAAATGGAATAATTGTAAATTTAATTCCGTAATTTCAGTAATAAAAGAACATATACTAAATGGACATGTAAAAATTCAATCGTACACTTAGTTCCAAAGATATTATGTCAACGCGGTTGAAAAATGCTGTTTTGAGAAAAATGCGTTTAAAGTTTCAACTACACATTTACGATTTAATAATATTACGATTTACAATAGTAAACAATGAATAACTTAGTTATTTTACATTATTTCTGTGAAATTTCTTTGGTAATTCTTTGGAAATCTCGTCAAAATTTAATGAGATTGCATACGCCTAATAACACTTTTATGCGCAATAAAAACTAATTTGCACTCTAAGGTGCAACTAATTATACAGTTTAACACTAACGTAATTAAACTGTGATAAAGTTGTTAACAACAATTAATATTAACAGCTTTATTCCAGTTTAATAAAAGCTGTTTAACAACTGTTTATAATAATAGTTTAATAATCGATTTAATAATTGAACTAAATAAGCAACTATCAGAATATTAAATATTTTGTTTTTTCTTCGACAGTATTAAAAGAAAAACTAGTCCGTCTGGCTTTGTTAATCAGACAAGACAAACAAGTTAGCTCGTACGAGATAGTCGTCAGTGCCGAAAGACTAGGCAATCTCTCCTGAGCTACGCAATGTGACCACCGGTTGCTGGAGGGGGACACGACAGCTGTTTGTTCACCATGGAACGGATCGGGGGGTCGCATTGGCATGTGTATCCGCCAGTAATGCCGCATCACTGGCGTTTGTAGCTCGCGCGATGCTAGTAGCAAGCAATACAGCGCGAGATTGTAGTGTGTCGTGATGAATTTTACAAGTCAGAGTCGCAGATCGTACGAAAAAAGATCATTGTTGAGAGAAACCGTTGTGAAAGTGTTGTGCATTGTGCCGTACTCGACAGAACAGGTCCGTCACACTGCGAAAATCGGTCCCTTCGAGACTGTTCGAGACCACCGGCAGATTTCGATCCAAAGCATCCGAATCACAGCAACGGTTGGAAAAAGTGCGCGCGCACATGAAGCGTTTTAAAGCCGTGAGCCAATCGGTAAATCTCCAAAAATTGATCTCAGGCCTGTGCGCGACATCCCATCATGTGTCGGATGATTAAGGGTGTGCGAATGGAAAAAAAATGAGCGGTTACTTCTCCGAAAAGTAGCCTGCTTTTCACGGTGATATTAGAGAAAAATCGAGTGCAGATTAATAGTGAAAACATTTTAAAATGAATCAATAACGCCTGCACGCATGGAGATGCGACTCTTGATGTGTTTAAAAACGAATCCGGTCGCATGGAATTTTGTGATAGTCAGGTAGCCCATGTGTCAAAGCGTATGTCACGCTACAACTTTTCTTTTCGGAAAGCACGACGAGGAGCAAGGGAGATTTTTCCTAGAGAGGGACAAAATATAATAATATTAAAAAAATAAATATAATAGTAATAATAATAATAATAACAATAACGTTGCGTAACATTTTTACATATTCACATACATGTGTGCGCATGAGTGTATGTATGTGTGTACGCGCGCGCGCACACACACACACACACACACACACAACAAGCTTATTAAAAATTTTTAATATACAGGATGTCCCGAAATTTCCGCATTCGGAGTATAGTATATGATACTTTATGCTAAAAGAGAGGAACAACTTTTTCCTTTTGTAAAATTGTGTGTGACAAGTAGTTTTTGCAGGAGAGCAGGTTGAAGTTATACGAGTAAATGTAAAAATTATTTATTGAATGTAATTTTACTACAGGAAAAAGTTGTTCCTTTTAGCACAAAAAACAACTTTTTCTTTTAGCAAAATTGCATCTGATAAGTAGTTTTTGCAGGAGAGCAGGATGAAGGAGAATTTATCGGACGCAATTTTGCTAAAGAAAAGAGTTGTTTTAGCATAAAATATCATGTCCTGTACTCCGAATGCGGGAATTTCGGGATACCTTGTATATGTATGTAATTACGAATGTGTATAGTTTCGGTATTAAAAATTTTCTCACCATAAGGTAAATATAAGTTAGGAAAGAGAAATTATATTAGAAATTGTCGACCAATGTTCCCCCTTGCTTCATCTCCTTCTAGACGCCCATGTCGAGAAATGCCTCGTCGGGACTTCAATTCCAATTAGAAACCTATTTCAATGTATGGCAGATTCTAACTTATATCTCATTCTATAATCTTAATTAAATAGTTATAGAGTAAAATAAGTATAAATTAAAACGAGATAATGAGCATTATAAGTGAGTGTAAAAATTCGTGCCCAATTTATTATTCAAAATTCAAACAGCTACAATTTTTGTTAAGAATAAAATAAAATCTGAAATCTTGCTCTATCTGATAGAGAATTTAAGAATCTATTTTTTGAATTGCGATGGTTTTGACAGAATTATTAACAATCAAAATGAAAATATTCTTTTTATTTAATTCGCACAACTCTGAAACAAAAAATCGTACGAACCTTTTTAAAAACGATGTATAAGGAAAACTTGATAACCTTTTACATTCTCGTAGAAATACAAAAATTTTTACAAATTTTTTTATATATGACAGGTCTACAAAATGAAGAAAAAATTTTCTGTTTTGTTTAACTCGTAGTTTTTTTTTATGCGTAAAAATGATTAAACTCAGAGAAATTCAAGAAGCATTGTGATGTTTTAAAAAGAGTTCTTAAACTTTAATAACCTTTTTTACAACACATTTAAATTTCGTTTATTTTTAACAAAATTGCAGCTGTTTGAATTTTGAATAATAAATTGTGCATGAATTTTTGCATTCACCAATATGTACAGGGAGAATTTATGTACATATACTTTTCTTTCTACTAGAATTTTGACAAAATCGCTCGTAGCCAAACTCTGATATAGTCTCTAATCCCTGTTGGTGACAGTGTTCGAAGACTCGAATGGCAAACGCGGTAAACGGACGCACATATGTATTTCCTTGCGAGATTGACTTTGTAATTGTATGAAGGCATTGCATTACCGATATGTTTGTTGATATCGTTCACGGGAATCTTAAAGTTTCCATACATAATGATGGCGACTATTGCTTAAAATTTTATTCGCGATGATGATGTTAGATTATAACATTGCGTCTATATATGATTTCTCTACATGACATTAACGGACTTTTGTCATTTTTCTTAAAGTATAAATACAAATGTTTCTAGTATGTAGCACTGTTTCTAAAGATCGCTTTCTGCGACTTTATACGTATAAGCCAATACAAATCTTTATAGTTGTGGATTTAAACATGAAATAGTATTTCATTATTTGATTTATTTATTTAAATATGAAAAAGTAAAAGATGCTATAGTAACATTTATCACCTAATCATCTAGCCAAGCATATAGTTGTATATAAAAAAATAATACGCCATAAAGTTAATTATTATAAAAACAGAACAAAAGTGTACTTAATCTGTTGCGCATGACGTCTATATAAATCTTATGAACTAAGAAGACTCTAGGTCTGGAATGTTCCGTTTTACGCAAGATAGGCTTGATGTATCATTTTATCCTTATTGTTCACTGAATATTAAGTAAGGATAAAATGATGCACATGATATATGTTATTGTTCTTGTTTAACATTAAATAAACAACAAGGATAAAATAATATTATACGTATTATGCGTAAAACAAAACGTACCCTCTGAATAACTTCTATAGGCATCATGACATTAATTATCGTTTTCTTTTATAAATATTATCAAAAATTGTTCGAAAATATTATTTATTTAAGAGATTTTTAAAATCGAAAATTGATGGAATTTCTTCAAAATTTTTAAATTTACCGAAGCAAATTCAAAATGGCGGTTTTAAGAGTCAAAATTTTCAAACGTTTTATGAAACAAATGCAATGAATTCTTTTAAATAATATCTGTATACTGTATACAGTGTATACAAATATGTAGATTTGAAATAAGAATTTTTTAATTTATTTTAAAAAATCCAATATAGTAGAGATTTATATTATAAAAACTTTTTTAAATAATTGGGAAATAGAAGTTTTACCCTTATAAAAATTTTTCACCGTTTTTAGCCCGCTTTTAACCCGCGCGAACGAGTAATTTGAGTGGTGAAAACGTGCATTTTACTCAATGAGTATGACTCCGTTTTTAGATCGCAAATAGGAACTTTTCCGTAAAAATGTGTGGTTAAAATGGATTGCACTCATGCAGGACATGAGTATATCTGAGTGGTAAAAACGTATATATTACGAGTATTTTTGAGTGGTAAATACGTGCTGCGTAAATTTGAGGTGAAAAAACGTATACGAGTGCAAAATACTCATTTAGCACTCGTCACATTGCACGTTTTCACCACTCGAAATTACGTAATTCGTAAGTAAGGCATAACCGATAGCACGAGAAAATCAGCTCCGCTCCTGTCGGAATTTGAACCGAGGCCTGGTCTCCAAGTCTGCTCTACGAGGCTGTCACTTTTCCATTGAGCCACACAACTCCTATGTCGATATTCACTCTGTTGTGTTTATTTATATACATCTTACAAAAGTAATTATATTTAATACATTGTATACAAATATATGTAATGTTATACATATATAGGTATATAAACACACACACTAGCACAAACGGTACATATGTATATGTACATAGTACATGATGATATTAGGGTAACTCATAGTGTAATAAAGAAGAGATGTACTCTTGAGGTACACCAAATTTGACGCGTTCTGCGCATATATGGCGTTGGAACAAGTCGCCTTCCATATTGGAAAATCATAGCAAAAAAACAAAGAGACTGACGGTATCACTTGTAATACGTTTTTGTAAAAAAATGGTGGCATGCAGCGTTAAGAGGTGTAAAAATTGCAGTGAAAATGCGAAAGTAAAAAAAT
>NW_017257245.1:50487-59088 GCF_001594055.1 Mycetomoellerius zeteki | reverse complement strand
AGTAATTTATAAAATGTGTTTACAAAGTTTTATTAAGGAATATGAATGGTGAATATATAATATATTAAAAATAATAGATAATAATTCTAATCTTGCATTCATTAAGAGAGTTATGATGTGAGGAGGTGTGATATGTTTTATGTAACGCATTGAATTTAATGCACTTAATCCAAACTGTGTATGCGTTTTGGGCATAAATCTCATCCGCTAAAAATTCCGGATATTTAAACAGGTGAAGATGTAACACATCAAATCGAACGGAGAATAAAGTTAAGCACTTGTATTTTGCTATACTCCGTTCTTTATCATCTCTCTATATTTATGTATCACTAAATAAGTTTCTATTCCCTATAGTAATGATTTAATGTGAATTATATGATATACGGTTGCGCTATTTATTACATTGATAAATCGATTCAACTAACATAATAGTATTATTAATATAGTATTATTAATATTACAGTAAAAAATTAAAATTACAATACTAATATAACATAAAGGCGTATATAATAGATTGGTTGCCTATAAATTTTTTATTTCAATTCTTTCTTTCTGATTTCTGTGGCGTAAATCTTGGCGCGCAGCGTATATAAATATCGGAGTTACTTTATTGTATGAATTTCATTTCAATTTATTAGATATTGTATAAAATATTTAAAAAGTATTAAAGTAAAATACTTTTTAACCGTTTAATGTAAAATTGATGTGATAATTAATAAACGCGATAAATATATGATTAGTAAAAGAGGGACGTATTAACGTGTTCTCACTTATCAGCTGTAACGGACATTTGAAAACGGACAATCCACTCAAAAATACTTCCAATGGAAAAATGAGTGTTGAAAATGAACAATCCACTCAAAAATATTCATAGTGAAAAAACGAGTTTTGAAAACAGACAATTCACTCAAAAATACTCATACTCGCGTATACGTTTCTCGTTTATCAGCAGAAAAACGAGTATTGAAAATGAGTAATCTCCTCAAAAATACTCATACGCATACTCGTTTATACTTGTTATCATTCCTCGCGACATCACGAGTGCTTGTGAGTGCAAGAAAAGGGCAGGAACGGGCTAAAAATAAGTTAAAAACGGGTTAAAAACAGTCCATATGAGGTCTAAAAACGGTGAAAAATTTTTATAAGGATATATAAATTAAATAAAGAAGTTTACGCGTCATATACGTATAATATATATATTTTTTAAATATATACTATTATAAAGTGCATCTACAACCGCGCGTTTTACTCTCATCATTTGCTTAATTAATTAATTTTATTGAAGAATGAACTGTTTCCTATTTTTCATATTTCGCCGTAAACGATATTTGTTTATAACTTTGCAATAAAGCATTTTTAACCAAACTTCCTATAACATTTTCTTTATTTTTACTTTCAGAATATACTCTCGCAATTTATCCATTAAATCTTGAGACATTCTCTCTCTCTCTCTCTCTCTCTGTGCGTGCGTGCGTGCGTGCAAGTTATATTATATATTAAGAATTTTATGAAATTTTCCGCCATAATGGATTTACCACCTTACAATTTATCATGTTAACATCAAATTCATATTTAGCAATCTCGGAAACATTATTAAACAAAGATATACGTAATAAGATTAATACAACTTATTTCATTACAATTTTTGTATTATATTAAATCCGTGAATTTAAACTCAAAGATTCTAACGTCAAATTTGTATCTTATGATTTAAAAAATCCTTATTCTTATTATATGTATATAAATTTTTATCTAAATCAATACACTGAAGTATCCTTTGGGACTACTTTTGCATTTTGAGCATTTTGAACATTTTCCCTCAAAAAATTAATAAAGGTAAAATTATACAAATACGTAGAGTAATAGGTAACGTCAGACAAAAATTGAGAGATTATAGATTATATTTCAATAAAAAAAGCAAAAGTTTAAAATAAATATTGCACTTGTACTTATAAATTAGAATTGAAGAAATTATTTAAGAGGAAAATTATTTAAAATAGAAATCGTAGAAAACTATTTAAGATTTAAATAATTTAAAAATGATAACTGAATTGGTAATCATACATGGAAAAAATAGTTTTATCAAAATATAATATATAAAAATTTAGTTAAATGCAACTTTAGCTGGATGGAGGATCAAAGAATTTGCTTTTGCAGATCGAAACTGGCAGACGATTCTCTTGAGTATATTTATGCTTTTCCAGACTATAACTATGCTATTAACAGTTTAGTCAACAAATAATTTTCTCGTTAACTTCTAATAAATTTTAATGTAGACTACCAAAGCAGTCAATTTTTTCTTTCTTCCAAGTGTTCCAACAATTCCAAGTTCAAACTTTCTCATTCGAGTAAGTTTGAACGTTCACGCTTTCGCGAGAAACAGACTGGCACGATCTATAAAACGATATTTTAGTGGCTCATCACTCTGTGAATAAAATGCTGATCTGTGAATGAAATATTGAACTATCGGAGAAAGTCAAGCTCGATGCGTCGACGAGTGGCATACAAAAATCTTGAATAAAATGTTCGAAAATTATTATGTTCATTCGATACAAACGTAATACATCACGACATGAATGATTCTTTATTGGAATCTCCAATATGAGTTTGACCATTTCTTTTTTCCCCGATATGGATATCGGTACCACAAGCATCAATCCTCTTGAAATATAATTATTTAAAATACAAGGAGTTAAAACCCGCTTAACTTTTCTTACATACATTGTTGGGAACAAACTTTACTACATGTTCGATGTTGGTTAGATCATTAGCGATTTTGTCATTGTGATCTATAAGCACCTATATACTGCTGTCATCGAGATCTTAACGAATAACGGACGACAGCAATAAATTTGATTGGTCTGGTAAATTGTCCGAGAAGGAAGAGGCCATATTCCGTCCACTTCTTCATAATGGCCAATTGTCGCCCGGCGGAATCAAGCGACATGACCATAAGTAAACAATAAAATCGTTTTGGAGACGGTGGTCACATAGCAACTACACAGAGAGAAAAATGTTTGGTATTTGTAACTATAATTATATATTACTATAATTATGATTATTACTGCTATAATAATAATAACAGTAACTATATATATAGTTCCAACAACAAATGTATATAATTGGCAACCTAAAATGACTATAATTATAGTTGTTATAACCATAAAATAGTTGAAATTACCATAAAAATGATTCAAGTGATAATTTTATAGTTATATTTTGGGACAACCATATTTTTTGTGGTTGTCCCAAAATATAACTATAAAATTATCACTTGAATCATTTTTATGGTAATTTCAACTATTTTATGGTTATAACAACTATAATTATAGTCATTTTAGGTTGCCAATTATATACATTTGTTGTTGGAACTATATATATAGTTACTGTTATTATTATTATAGCAGTAATAATCATAATTATAGTAATATATAATTATAGTTACAAATACCAAACATTTTTCTCTCTGTGTACGTCGTTATTTCATGGCAACACTCGTGCTAATCTCCTTTAATTGCTAATCGCTCTTCCACTTATTTTAACGCTTCATATAAATATTTATCAGTTTCGTTATAAAAGAGTCAAGAGGTATTCTGTAAGTCAAAGTAAAAACTTGACACGTAGTGAATTGACTCACAGGTCGCATTAAGATAGTCAACGTTTTAGAAACTTCGGAATAATTTCTTAAGCCTACGTTATATAATATATTTTAATATATATAATTCCCCCTCGTCGTGCTATTCGAAAGAGAAATGTGCCGTTAAACATATAATAAAATTAAGCAAATGACAATATCAATGATTTTTTTGCAGCTTTGTCCAGCCAAAGAATAGCTTTACAAGTTTATGGAGACACAAATTTCGAAGCTTTATTCTACCAAAGAGGAGCAATAACACATAAGTAGCAATAATATGTAATACATATTAACAATAATTTATAAGACGAGCAATATACGTGAAGCGATCTCCTTCCATTGAGAATACATTCAGACGTATCGAAACTCTAAAAAAAATCAAATATCTCGATAGAACATATATCAAGGAAAACTATTGAGCGATTCTCAAATGAAATTTTGCAAATCTGCTTCATCGAGCCCGAAAATGGAACTACTTTCGAAACGTTCTTCGAGCAGCAGAATATCGACCTTGAAAAGGTCGAGATCCTTCCGAGCGTCTATGAAACTGATGTCAAAGATACGCAATCATGCCAATCTGCGATTGACCGCTGGCTTCGATCTCTCATCTGTCTCAAAAGATCTCGTCGTTAAGAAGGGATGCAACTTATCTGTCCTTGAAGAATTTCAAGACGGTGAGAAGAGTGTACGAAAAGGTTCTGAGGATATGAATTCTTGCATCATGAATAAAATCGATAATGAGGCATCTTCAAGTCCTCGGAAGATCTCGGTATCAAATCTCGATGCGGATTCGCGAGAAATTACAAAGGATCTAAAGAGTAAGCTGTTTCTAACTGATAGGCTAATGGGTACGGATCGTAAGAACGTGGAGAGACCCTGGATGAAGGACGAAGATGTAAAATTACCGAAGCTTATTCACATTTTTCGCAGGAGACATAGCATAGGAAGTTCGCAAGAAGATACTCGAGAGAAAGACTGTAGTGACAAACATGAGTCCTGTGAAACAAACACAGATGGACTTAATAAATACGCATTTTATGAGAATCCTACATTCGTGCTAGACGGTTCCTTGGATTCCTCCGTCTCGAGCTTCCTCTATGAAGTCGGAGAAGGGAACGAGATGAAACAAATGCAAAAACAAGATGAACGCGCTGCGTCATCCAAATGCAATGTCTTGACCGTCGTCGTGGATTCCCACAAGACCCCAATTAACCGGCCCTTCTGTAAAACGAATTACGACCAAAACAAAGATAAGGACGAAGAATACCTCGAAAAACCATCACAAAACACATTTCTTTCTAGATGTGAGACCGAGCCTTTGAGACGTTCTTGCGAAATGAGAAGCAACAACTCGCATGCGATAAACATCATAAATGGAAATCGAAGGACGACCGAATCATTGAGTGAGTTTGATCGCCTAAGGATTAAATTTTATTGCAAGATACACGAGATGGAAAGAAAAAATGCAACAATCTGCCTACAGAATCAGAAAATTCACGACGACGCTAAAATATATCCTTCAAAGTCCTGTAAAGGCAGAACGGTAGATAATATCACAAACTTTTGGACAAATAGACGTGGTAATAGTTTTCGAAATAAAATGACGACTGGTAGAAAAAGAGACATGAAGGAAATGAAGAATTACGAGCGAATTGGTCAGGAGCGAGTTTTCGTGTCGACCTCATCAGGATCAAGTACGCTGGATTAATAAGTTTTCTAATTAGTCAGTGGTGTGCCAGGTGTAATTAATCACTTCTTAGGAAGTTAGTTCAAGTTTTCACACCAAATTATCGGTTTACTTGTTTTCTCTACGATATTGATGAAGAAAGGGAGTCTACATTATATCTGATGTAATAATGCATTTAACTTTTACTGGTTCACGACAAAACGAATCAATAAATATCGTGAAAAGATATAAAAAGAAAGTATGTTAAACGTGAAATAAAATGGTGAACCGTAAAGCATTGTAGAACGTCACTGATGTGAGAAAATTTATAGTTGTGAAAGTAGCTTAAGGCTCCTGAGTAGATACCATAGCCATATTGAATCGTAACATCAGAAGCAAGAAATGATTCGTTAATTTATGTTGCATGCCATTTGTAAATAAAGACAATTTGGATGAAACAAAATGATAAGATTGCTTTAAAAAATTTGTAAAAATTGACGAAAGCTATACTTATCCTCCCTAACAATCAATAAATAATCATAAAGAGTGATAAAAGGCACATGCAAGTGAAAATAAGCTACGCATGCGCATTGAATAAAAGCACTTCATGTGCCTACTTTTACGATTCTTACGAATCACTTTTACGATTATTTACTGACTGTCAAGGGAGATAAACATAGTTTTCGTCGATTTTTACAAATGTTTTAAAGCAATCTTTTCATTTCGTTTTATCCAAATTGTCTTTACTCACAAATGGCATGCAACATAAGTTAATGTGTTATTTCTCACTTCTGACGTCACGATTCAATATGGCTATGGTGATTACTCAGGAGCTTTAAGTAAAACGTATGAACTGACATTGTAATATGATGAACAAAATAATTCAAGAAAGAAACAATCAAGATCTCTCTCTCTCTCTCTCTCTCTCTCTCTCTTACATTTTCTAAATTGTTGCTTTTTTGGCAAACACTTAAGACTTTATTTCTCGTTCCATAATAATTACTTAAAACATTTCGCCAAGGTATAAAATATTGTTAGCTATCATTATAACGATAGATGAATTGTGTTTATATTAGACATAAAAGTCGAAAATTTAATAAGTATTAAATAACACAGGTCTACAAAAAAGGGGGTCTTGGATGTTGTCGGGAAGCTGTGGGTCATTTCCGAAGTAATTTTCTGCGTAGAATCCGAATCTGAAACCAGAATTGGCCCATCACGTCAGGATTTTGAGATATTAGGGGATATATACTCGAAAAATGCGTTTTTATGCTACTTTAGAGGTTATGTACAGGACGCAACCAATTTTTTGGGTCTTTTGTGCTATTTGCATCATTTAGTAATATTCTTACCCTTCAAAATGAGATATTGATCGACTACCTACGATTTTTTTTCGCCAAGTTACGGGCATTTTAACCCACTTGCGTAACCGTTTTTCCCGTCTTTTTCGTTCCTGTTCTTAACAAACGTGAAACGACCACAAATATAACAAAAACTGTTAGGATCATTTAAACACTTACGCGGGGCCATTGTTAAGACAGCAAACAGTCACAATTGTGACTGTTTATATATTAGGACCTTGAATAACGGACAGCGCGTCTTGTGCGCTGCGGCTCTGAGTGCAAGGCGTCTACCAACTTTAAACAAATCATTAGTTTTAAACTTATTAATGCAATGAAAATGAAACTTTCCAGAACATTTGTTCATATCCGAATGAACAACTTTCTCGCTGAAAGTTTTAGGATGCTCGAAATTCGCTCGATAAACGAAGCACCTGAATGCATAAAAAAGGATATTTTGCAGGTGTGTATAAAAAAAATAATAAGTTGTTTGTTTATTGACAAATATCGGTTTTTCTTTCTTCACTAGACGTGGAAAACTCTAATGATCATAACTTCGAAAATAGCAAAAAAACGCATTTTTCGAGTATATATCCTCAAATATCTCAAAATCCTGACGTGATAGGCCAATTCTGATTTCAGATTCGGATTCTACGCAGAAAATTACGTCGGAAATGACCCACAGCTTCCCAACAACAAAACCTTGTTGACCTGTGTAATTAAAACAAGGATTTACTTCCTCAAGATATACATCAATCTTTTTACGATTCCTTCAAATTTCTTTTGTTTTATGCATTTATTGCTTATTTATCCGATTTGCAATGTTTCACTTATTTAATCATCATTTATTTATTTTGCCTTATTTTTTCATGCGCGCAGAGTTCCACTCGTTGCAAGGGATGGAGTTCCTAGAAGGTTTCGGCAAGAAGAAACATCAGCCCCACCAACTAAATAATCTATCGTCAATACATATCAATCCCCTCTCGGCCCAATCACTCAACATACACCTGCATGGTATTTTATTTTTATCGATTTTTTATTTTAATTTCTCAAACGCTTCTTTATTTGTGCCAAACTTATTCTTGTCACATCAAAATCATATTAAATTAGAAATAATCTTGATATTGTGTGTGTTATCATTTTATTTTTAGCTCTATTTGCGGCTGTGGAACATGGTCACTTGGATAAAGCCAGGACTATTTTGGAGTCTACAGATGTAAACATAAATAGGTGAGTGGCTATTTATGTTATAATACATACACACACGTATACAGGGTGTTCCAGAGCGACCGTATTAGGCTAATTTCTAGAAAAATATGCATTTTCGTGAAGAATGTTTCAGACAAAAGTTTGTCGACTTCGAGGGAGACATAAGAAGGTACCATTAATTTGACCTTGAATGGCGTCGCCAAAGCCTGGTTAAGGTCACGTCGATTTTTTTAAATAGAACCCCATATTTTTCATTACATTTTCTTGTAGCTAACCACGAGAACTTTACAAAACATTATAATAAAATATTTTTTCATGTAGTACATTTCGAGTTATAAGGCGTGAAAGTTACAATACAGGCGGCATTAGCATTACGCAAGTTGTCCAATCGATGGCTAGAACTTCTTGAATGTTATTTAGGATCATGTCCTGGATAACATTTGTCAAGATCAAGGCCATTGGAGATTATTCCTCTTGTTTTTATTATTGTTCTAAAAATTCATTTTTACGTAAAAATGAAAATAAGAAGTGCAACTTCCAATGGCTTTGATCTTGACAAATATTATCTAGGACATGATCCTGAACAATATTCAAGAGGTTTTAGCTGTCGGTCAGTTGCGTAATGCTAATGCCGCCCGTATTGTAACTTTCACGCCTTATAACTCGAAATGTACTACATGAAAAAATATTTTATTATAATGTTTTGTAAAGTTCTCGTGGTTAGCTACAAGAAAATGTAATGAAAAATATGG
>NW_017257245.1:49890-50240 GCF_001594055.1 Mycetomoellerius zeteki | reverse complement strand
ATCGATAAACTAAGAAAAAAATTCTGTAGAGATATGCTCGTTTTTGCTTTATTTTGGAGGAAATTGCAAAAAAGGCAAAACGTAGTTGCTCCGTTCTCGCACTGCCTCTGAAATATTATCATCGCTGAAATCGTACACGAAAACAGTAATAATAATTCCACAATATGAAATAGAAGTAATGGCCGTAACGGTCAAAGCTAGATCTTTAATGCTTAAATAATTCAATCTGAATTACTATTATATATTATATAATATACGAGGGTCGTCTGAAAAGTTTTGAGCCTAACATAGAAACAAGTAATTTTTCGGTCAAATTCAATTTTATTTTTCCACATAGTCTCCTTTTAAGT
>NW_017257245.1:47655-49546 GCF_001594055.1 Mycetomoellerius zeteki | reverse complement strand
GAAGTAGCTACAATTTTCGCAGGTATCTTTCAAAGTACGTACGATTATAGTACCAAAATTGTTTTGACGAGTAATGCCATCTTCATGTTGAGGCTCAAAACTTTTCAGACGATCTATGTATGTATGTAATTGCACATACAGAGTGAGTAAAAAGTCTCGGACCAGTGAAATATCTCGAAAAGTAAGTATTTCCGAAAGAAATGTTGTCTACAAAAGTTGTAGGATTTTAAATGATCTATTCACCGATCTGGTCAGTCTAACCTTGGCGTCGCCAAGGTCAAGGCCATATCGATTTTTTAAATAGAACACCCTACTTTTGATTCTAATAATCGATATCGAGAACTTTCCAAAATACTATAATAAATAAGTTATTTTTTATTGAGTACTTTTGGAATTATAAGGCTCGAAAGTTACAGTACCATCGGCATTAGCATTACACAGGGTGTCCGACCGACGACTAAAACCTATTGAATATTGTTCAGTATTATGTCTTGAACATAACATTTGTCAAGATCAAAACCATTGAAGGTTGTACCTCTTATTTTCATTTTTACGTAAAAATGAAAATAAGAGGTACAACCTTCAATGGTTTTGATCTTGACAAATGATATCCAGGACATGATCCTGAATGACATTCAAGAGGTTTTAGCTGTCGGTCGGACACCTTGCGTAATGCTAATGCCGGCGGTACTGTAACTTTCAAGTCTCATAACTCGAAAAGTACTTAATGAAAAATAACTTTATTAATGTTTTGAAAAGCTTTTGACACCATTTATTAGAATCTGGAATAAAAAACAGGATGTGCCAATTAAAAAAATCGATGTAACCTAGATCTAACCTTGACGACCACCCGAGGTCAGAATGACGGTGAATAGGTAATTTAAAACCCTACAATTTTTGTAGGAAACATTTCTTTCGGAAATGCTTAGTCTTTGAAATATTTCACCGGTCCGGGACTTTATACTTACCCCGTATACCATATTTGTAGACATTTGAACTGCGCGCCGAATTGATATTTTGATCTTATAAACGCAATTAAACTACTGTAGTAATATCACGAATTAAATTGACAATCAATTTTAATAATTCTATGTTCAATCAGGCATCCTATTAAAAAGATGTGCTGATCCTATTAACAAGATCCTATTAAAAAGATATGTTGAAAAACTTTAAATATATTTATTGCGAAAAATATTACCTCGGCCGGGAGTCGAACATGGATCTCTTGTATTCCGTACAAGCGTCCTAATCCTTTAGACTATAGGCCTCGATAGTTTGTTAGGGAAAGTTTCCAGCATGAATTTGCTGTTAACGTTTGGTTCGGAATTTGGAATGACTCTCTAGTAGGATCGTTTTTTTTTATCCGACAGATTAAATTCAATCAGATTTTCAGATTTTTGGAGACTGACTTCTTTGATTATTTAGAAGACATCCATTTGCAGCAACGGATTGAAATGTAGTTTTAACTCGATAGTTATCCAGATCATTATGGCAGAACTACTCGAGCTTGGCTAGACAGATATTATCCACGACGGTGGATTAGGCGTGGAGGAGTAGTATCTTGGTCATCCCGATCAAATGATTCGACACCATTGGATTTCTTTGAATCCTGAAGCAGGAAGTTTATTCATCGTCAATTAACTCTACAGAAATTGAGAAACAATTGAGAAATCAAATCGAGGCTGCGGTGCACCTAATATCATCAGATCAGTGTTTGACTGCAACACGAGCTGTTCGTAGATGCAATTCTAGATGCTTGCATAGATGTAATGCTTGCATTGCTGCAAAAGGTCAACATTTTGAATAATATCTACATTAAGCAAGTGAATAAATACAATCTGAATAAGTAATGAGAAAGTACAAAAATAAAAACTAGGTTTGGCCTTTTTTG
>NW_017257245.1:42273-47620 GCF_001594055.1 Mycetomoellerius zeteki | reverse complement strand
GACCTTTTTGCTTAGTTTATCGATCCCCTACACGCTCCCGAAATTTTGATATTTAAATTCCAAACATCCTGTATGTTCATGGGCAGAAATATAGCGACACATTTTTCGATAATTTTTTAAATACGCAAAAATTTTTAGAGTGCGATTCACTATTTATCGATGCGTGTAACGAGCGGGACTTTGACAGCTGTTAACGTCATATAGAATCGAAGTATATGTGGTGAAATCAAGAAACGTGTGTGTCGCGAAAAAATACCAATTGGATATCACAAGATTAGGATAAGTTTAAAAGAGTAAACTAATTAGATAAATTTATTTGGTAAACTTATTTACATCTTTTACGCGAATTTAACATTAAAAATTAATATAAGATAATGTGATTATATCTATAATACATGTAATGAAATAATAACACATAATAAAATTATATATCATGTAATAATTTTTTATGCAAAATGTAACTGTTCGGAATTCTGAATACAGAATAACATTTTCATTTATAAGATATTTTTGTGGATAATATGTAGAGATGGCCAACTCGGCTGAGTTTCATCCTGATTTGCAGCTTTGTCATAAATCTTCCTATTTTAAAAGCTTGCGTAAAAATCCATCTTAAGCGTATTTATACTTAAATTATATGTTAATATAATAATTATAATTTTTCAAATCAATAAGTACCCGTGTTTGAAGACAGGTGACGTTGCTGATGCAAGTTGGCATTACCATCGCGTACTACCATCTTTCAAATGACGCCATACAAAATTTCAGAGTGATTCATGTAATAGTCTTGTTATGACAGCAATTCGTAGTGAGAGTGTTTGATGTTTTCCGATATAATGGAAAAAGAACAATATCGATCCGTGATTCGCTTTTTATTTTTGGATAAAAAAACGAAGAAATAAAAACGAAGTTGGATGCCGTCTATGGGAACCCTTCACCATCTATGATAACCGTCAGATATTGGTTCAACGAATTCAAACATGGTCGTTCGTCTGTTTTTGATGAGGAGCGCCCAGGCCGCAGACGTGGTTACTGAGAAAATCGTTGAAAAAATCCACGACATGATTCTCGCTGATCGCCGAACGAAAGTGCATGAAATAGCAGAGGCCATAGGCGTGTCGTATGGAACGGCATTCAATATTTTGCATGATAATTTAGGAATGAAAAAGCTGTCGGCCCAATGGGTACTACGATTGCTCACAATCTTGAGAAACGATTGAAAAACAAGCGAATGCGGCTATCAATTTCAAAGCAATGTTTGGAGCTGTTCAAGCGCAATCCGAAAGAGTGAATTCAAACATGGTCGTTCGTCTGTTTTTGATGAGGAGCGCCCAGGCCGCAGACGTGGTTACTGAGAAAATCGTTGAAAAAATCCACGACATGATTCTCGCTGATCGCCGAACGAAAGTGCATGAAATAGCAGAGGCCATAGGCGTGTCGTATGGAACGGCATTCAATATTTTGCATGATAATTTAGGAATGAAAAAGCTGTCGGCCCAATGGGTACTACGATTGCTCACAATCTTGAGAAACGATTGAAAAACAAGCGAATGCGGCTATCAATTTCAAAGCAATGTTTGGAGCTGTTCAAGCGCAATCCGAAAGAGTTTGCGTCGAGTAGTAACCCTTGATGAAACATGGATTCATTACTACACACCGGAGACCAAGGTACAGTCAAAACAATGGATTTCACCCGGCGAACGTGCTCTAAAGAAGGCCAAGACGGTCCCATCGGCCGGAAAAGTGATGGTCACTGTTTTTTGGAATGCGCAAGGCGTAATCTTCATCGACTATATGAGGAAAAGCAAAACTATCACGGGACAGTACTATGCTGACTTATTGGGCCGATTCGATGTTGAATTGAAGAAAAAACGCCTCCATTTGGCTAAAAAAAAGTGCTGTTCCATCAGGACAATGCACCGGTTCACTCCTCCGCAGCCGCCACAACCAAATTGGTCAAATTGCGGTACGAATTGCTGTCGCATCCACCGTACTCTTCGGATTTGGCTCTCCCCTGCGATTTCTTCTTGTTTCCAAACTTGAAAAAATGGCTCAGTGGAAAAAGATTCACGTCGAATGAGGAGGTCATTGCCGAAACAGAGGCCTATTTTGCAGAGTTCGACAAATCGTATTTTTCGGAGGGGTTAAAAGAATGTTAGAAACGTTAAGAAAAGTGTATCCTCCTAAAAGGGGATTACGTTGAAAAATAAAAAAAAGTTTTGTGAAAATCTTGCGTCTTCATTACTAACACGGGTACTTATTGATTTGCCCTCGTATACTTTATGTTAATCAATAATATTTCAATAGTACTTTAATATTTGAAGTTAATCATATTATAAAAATATTATTAATTAATATAAAGTATAAATCTAGAAAAATTGTAATTATTATGTTAACATATAATTTAAGTATAAATACTCTTGACATGGATTTATACGCAAGCTTTTGAAATAGAAAGATTTATAACAAAGCTGCAAATCAAGATGAAACTCAGCCGAGTTGGCTCTACATATTATCCGCAAAAATGTCCTATAAATGAAAATGTTATTCTGTATTCAGATTTCAGAATTCCGAAGTTACATTATGCATAAAAAATTATTATATGATACATAATTTTGTTATGTGTTTTTTATTATTTCATTACATGTTATCTTACATTAACTTTTAATGTTAAACTCGCGTAAAAGATGTAAGTAAATTTACAAAATAAATTTAACTAATTAGTTTACTCTTATAAACTTGCCCTAATCTTGTGATATCCAATTAGTATTTTTTCGCAGCCCACAAGATACGTTTCTTTATTTCACCACGTATACTTCGATTCTATATGACTTTGACAGTTGTCATAAACGCTCATTACACGCATCAATAGATGGTGAATCGTACTCTGAAAATTTTCGCGTATTCCAAAAATCATCGAAAAAAAAGTGTCGCTACCTTTCTGTCCATGACTGTACATAGAGGGTATCCAAAAATAATCGCCAAATATTTCATGGACAGATAGAGCAAACAAAACTGAGTCGAAAAGTCCTCTATTTTGCAATTTTCGCAATAGTTTACAAGATATTAATTACTAAAACTTGCCGAAAATTGATTTTCCATAATTTTTTACTCAAATACTATCAACTTTATAAAAAAATTGCTTAAAACTTTATAAAAAATTTTACATTTGAAAGGTTACTTTTAAAAACTTTAACTTTTCTTTAAGTAAATTTTCCCAAGGGAATAATTTACAAATAACGTTAAATTTATTATTACTTTGGGTATTTATATATATATGTCTGTTCACTCTAATAATCACTGTTGACGTCTTAATAATAACGTCTTAATGACGTCCTCTCTTTCTCTCTCTCTCTCTAATTTCGCAAATTATATGTGTTATCGCGACGACATCAAAATGACATCATGTTAAGACGTTTCCAAATGGAGAATTAAGGAAGATCAAAATATGACGTCATTCTAACGTCATTATGACGACGTCATAACATCGGTTGGTCAATTTTTGGTCACTTGACGTCATTCGTACCAACATGACCAGAATTTGACGTCAAAATGACGTGCGTTTGCTACCTGGGAATTAGTATCGAGAATATCGGGCCCGCAACTGGGCCCTCCCTTCTACTGATCCTTTGTAAAAATTAATCTTGCAACTTTAATAATCTCTTACTTAACGTTGTTTATACCGTTGGCATTAAAATAATAATGTTTCTGATTGATCAAATTTCATCAGAAATAAAACTTTTGACATTTTTCTCTATGGCTGCGTTCAGCAGAACGTTTGTTTTGCAACTGTTGGAAGTTTCCTTCGCGCTAATTGGATCATACTTTTAGATCTAGAAGAATGGTCCTATCTCAGCAGACAATCATAAAACGGTTGCAAAACTGTTGAGTCTGCTGAACGCAGCCTATGAGAAATAATTTAGTACAACCTAACTTCTAGGATCTGACAGGATTCCTAGTACAGCTGCTTTGTTACAAACGATCAGCTGCAGGCCCGATATTCTCGGTTTTGATTGGTGATCGCTCAGCCAATCAGCAACCGAAACCCATTTACGCTTCTCTGATAATTGGTGCATTCGGGAAGGCGCTATTAGAGCTATTTCTGTCATTCCATCTTCATTATTTATAGACATAAAACAAAGATAGAATAACACGAATAGCGTTGATAGCGAATAGCGCGAATAGCGTGTCTCTGAATGTATCTAATACAGGACTCTGGTTATAGATTGTCTAAAATATTGTGTTGATTTACGACTCAGTTACGGCACGAGATACTCTATTAAGCTGGTTCTACATTAGTCGCATTGCAACGTCGCAAGCGTTGCGGTCCAATCAACATCAATCTAGCTCGACTCTGATTGGACCACAACACTTGCGACAAGCTTGCGACACTGCGATGCGACTAATGTAGAACCAGCTTTATGCTGAGTCTACAATAGAAGTCGTAGCGGTCGTAGGTTTTAAGTCATAAAAAATTGACCAATCACAGTTGATTATTCTTCTCATATTCGACTGTGATTGGTTAATTTTCTACGACTTAAGATCCTACGACTACTACGACTTCTATTGTAGACCCCGCATTAATCGGATATAATGACATCCATAGTAATGAAATTGGCCGTTCCTCGGAAGAACGGCATGACTATGATAGGACAGTTTCATAACTACGAATGTTATAAACCCGATTAAGGGTACTGCGTAAATATAAGGTTTGTTCGCATCGCACACTTCAACATGCTCCTGCCACAGTATATACAGTAGCGCAACTCTCTGTCGGCACCTTTGATGTTAGTGTTGGCAAAAATGGAGTGCGCATGCGCGAAATCAGTAAGTTCCCCAGTAACGCCATCTAAACTTCTATCTCACTTGCTCTTTAGTTTCCTTTTTCTCTCTCTTTCTTTCTAGCTGTTCTAGTTCATTTGTATGTACAGCAAATTAATTAAATGTAAAAAACTAAAAGAAATACATTAATAATTGTAATGTATTGCAAAATAAAAAAAAAGACAAAAATAAGAAAATATTAAATTATATAAGTATGGTATAAATATTAAACTGTAAAAATATAATTAATGATCGGTACACGATGCTTGTTTTCCTGCTAAATTGCTTGCGTTTTTTAAAATTATTAGAATTGTACCATGCAGAATTAATGCAGATTTTCTAGCTCAAATGTAAGCAATTCAACAGAAAAATACAAGCATCATGTTCCGCATGTTTAAAATATTAATATAAACAATAAAAGGTAAAATTTAATGTTATACAGATTTCGTTTCAGAAAACAATTACTATAATTGTTGTAATTATAAAAAGTATCTAATAATAATTTTATTAAATTAAATATAATAAT
>NW_017257245.1:32631-42166 GCF_001594055.1 Mycetomoellerius zeteki | reverse complement strand
TGTGTGTGTGTGTATGTGTGTGTGTGTGTGTGTGTGTGTGTGTGTGTGTGTGTGTGTGTGTGTGTGTGTGTGTGTGTGTGTGTGTGTGCATCTAGAATAAAAATAATCAACTAAAAATGAGATAAAAGAAATTTTAAACTTAATATAACAATAATTCAGAAAACGAAAGTTTTTTCAATATTATGTATATTATAAAATAATATTCTAACACACAATTCCTCCAAATTGGAGCTTTCCGAATATAAACTGTCATAGGTACATAAACGAAAACATTTAAATGGCCCTGACAGAGAGAACAGAAAAAGGAAGAAGTGAGATAGAAGTTTAGATGGAGTTACTGGGGAACTTACTGATTTCGCGCATGCGCACTCCATTTTTGCCAACATAAAATCAGGACAGTTGCGCTACTGTATATACTGTGCTCCTGCCGTAGCTCCTACTCATTCTATCAAGCGCGTTGGAGTGAGTAAGAGCTATGGTAGGAGCATATTGGAACATGTTGGAGCATGCGACGCGAAGAAACCTATAGTCAATGATCGCGTTCAGAAAACTCAACTGTTGTGGAGCGAATCCGTGAGCACTCATTGTTATTGATGTATTCTTATAGATCATCCAATAGTAGCGAGCGCTCATGGATCCGCTCTGCAACAGTTGAGTCTATTGAACGCGACCATTGGGTGCGTTCAGCAGAAGGCAACAGTTTTGCAACCGTTTTATAATTGTTTGTCGAATGGTCCTAGGTGCACTCAACGTCTCAACATGTTTATTCAGCGGTCGCTATGACTACGTTTACACGCACTAGTAAAAACGGTTTTAGTAAAAATCGTTTTAGTTAAAATCGGTGTTGGTGCCTGTTTACACGATCAAGCGAATTTTACCTCCACCAAAAATAAAGTAGCTTTATATAACCTGATACGGAACCTGAGACAAAATATTCTTTGTCATTTCTTAACCTTAACGTCTAACGTTGATAACATCGAATTTTGATACGTTAAACCGATTGAAGACCGTTTACACGACTTTCGTAAAACGGTTTAGTAATGCCAAACCTGTTTCAGAAGAGATTTGGATTTACTAAAACGGTTTTAATAACATCTGTATTAAGAGACGTTTACAGGACATCTAACACCGGTTTTAACTAAAACGGTTTTTGTTAAAACGGTTTTACCATTGCGTGTAAACGTAGTCAATGATTTCCAACAAAATAAAAGTATGCTGAGTCACAAATGAAACGTGTTGAGCAAAATGGTTGCAAAGCGATTGCATCTCTTTATCAAATATTTAATCTTCATTGTATTGTGTTTCAGAATTATTCCCTGGTGCTGTGTTGTTTCGAGTCCGTGTGAAATTTTGAGTGAAACACGAAAGAGATCCAAAAATTAGCCTCCGGATTCCGCAATACGATTTGTGATATTTTTTGTAAAAAAAATATATAGAATCCTGAAACGCAATATTATGAAAAGATAAAGAAATAGATATTTGATAAAGAGATGAAATCGCTTTGCAGCCATACTTTGCTGTCATACTTTGCAGCCATACTTTGCAGCCTTACTTTGCTGGAAATCATGGCGACCGCTGAATAAACATGTTGAAACATCCTGAGTGCATCTAGGATCATTCAGCAGATAATCATAAAACGGTTGCAAAACTGTTGCGTTCTGTCGAACGCACACATTGGCTGTGTTCAGCAGAGAAAGCAGCTTTGCAACTGTTGTAAAATTTTTCAATACGATTGGTTCTTGCTTTTGGTTCCTTAAGCCCATTCTACGCATTCTATTAGACGCAAACCGATCGCAAGTTTGTTGCGATAGCCTATCTGAAGCGTTGATTTTAAAATGCAAGCTTTAGATTACCTGTCGCAACAAACTTGCGATCAGTTTGCGTCTAGTGTAGAATGGGCTTTATAGATATAAACACAACCAATCATATTGAAGAATTTTACCACAATTGCAAAGCTGCTTCTTCTGCTGAACGTAGCCATTCACTGTATAATGTACAACACATACCAGAGATGCTATTCTGTAACACGCCTACCTAAAGTTGTCGATGTCGTTGCGCAGCTTTTTCACCATATGAAATATTTGCGTTACGATACCAACAACTGTCGATAGGCGTATAAAGACAGTTACGAAATAACGTCCCAGCCCCTGTATTCTATAACTCGTTATAAGTTCATAACGACAGTTACGTAAATTTTTTACTATATAAAATATCTGTCTGTTGACGCAACTGTCATTATGAGTACATAACGACTACATAACAAGTTACAGAATTTCGCTGTAGAATAAGGTTCTGTAACTATCTTTACGCCTATCGACAGTTGTCAGTGTCGTTGCGCAGATATTTTATATGATGAAAAAGCACACACATTTTTCGATGGGGACGATGGGGAATGCAGTCTACTCACCGAGTGATTGGTTCTTATTTGTGGATCCATGAATAAGAACTAATCGCTAGGTGAGCAAGCTGCATTCCGAAACCCATTGAAAAAAAATTGTTGCAACCTTTCTGTGACCGGCTGTACATATGTTTAAAACTTATAGCGATTTCGATTGATAATATTGGTGTGCACTGGTGCATATTAAAACCGTTTTACACTGTAAAATGCCCAGACAGCATGCTTGTCAGAATGAAAAAGTTCTCTTTAAGAGAATTTTTTCAGGAGAACATTTAGTTATCTTGAAAATGATGTCCAAATGATATCTTATAATAATCATTTATCAGAGGCATCCACTAGGAGAATTCTTTAAGATACCTCACTTCAGAGATTTTTAAAAATTTTTGTCTTTATGATATCATGCTAAATAATATCAATTTGTGCTCTCATGGAAAATATCATTATGTTGTATGGTTCTTGAGCCATGCAAATGCGCATGTGCCGCTATTATTTGATTCAGAAACTAGACATAATTATGATATCTTTTATAAGAAATTCATTTGTTGTCATTTTAAAAGATGTAAAAATGACTTTATTAACAGTATAATAAAATGTATTGAAGATTGTACGATTTAACATGTTTTTAATACATTTTTACGACAATTGTGTATGACAGCTGTATGTGCACTAGTGCATCCCAGCCGAAATCGCTATTCATTGTACAACAGTCTTTATATGCACCAGTGCACACTAGTGCATCCCAGCCGAAATCGCTATTAATAATACTCGATTTTTATTTAAAACAGTGATTTTAATGTTATCATCCGAGTTTGATTATCAAGAGATAGTAACTGTAGAGAAAAAATTGTGATCTTTCGGTAATATATAAGTCATTAGGGCTCCATTCGCTTTGACACTCACAGCGCTTGTGGGCATCAATTGTCTTTGTTTAATATTTAATAAACAACAAGAACGAAACGACGTTTAAAGCGTTGTGAGCACCAAAGCGAACACAGCCTAGAGCATTAAAAGTATGCATACTTATTTATGCAGCATTTAATATAATAAAAAATCATGAATTTAATGATATCTCTGGTGAAAATTTTTCTCAAAATATTTCATATAATTTTTCGAAATTTCTATATAATTTTTCAAAATTTTTATATAATTTTATAACTTTCTCATATTTCCGTATAACAAATCAAACTAACAAGGACTCCTTATAAATTAAAAGAAATTGGAAAGAATAAGGGCAATAGGAGTCAGGCGCAGAAGACGTCGCGCAAATAATACATCCATAAAGCGTAAAACTTTTTTATTCTACTAAACGCGCTTACAAGTTTCGGCTCACTTTTGAGCCTTCTTTAGCGACAACACAAACTAACATATATGAACTATACTATAAACTATACTTTATATTCACTAACGTGAATAAAAATTAACTTGTCATGGTAAGCTCCCCTACATCGAGAATATAAATGCCAGAAATTAAACCCAAATAAGAATGCAAGAAAAAGAAAAAAGAAAGGGAATATTGGAAATATCGAAATAGAGAATATGGAAAATTAATTTATCAAAAACTTTAAGATTATAATTAATTATCCCGAAAATAAGAACACTCTCAGTGTCGTTCGCATACACAGTAATGTGTCTTTCTGGCGTGATTTTTGTTTACTTTCCAACTTTCATTTTCTTGTAATTGATTAACGTCTTAATGTTAGATTTTCCCATCTGTAATCTCGAAAAATACTAGCTAAATCTAAAAGTGACTCACTGTGTCTGATACTGACTAGCCAACATATCAAGAACCGGTTTTTGAATTGTTAATAGTAATGTTTGCGATATGGTGCTTTATGATCACGGTGAGCGTCCTTATTTTCGGGATAATTAATTATAATCTTAATGTTTTTTGATAAATGTGTGTGTGTGTGTGTGTGTGTGTGTGTTTTCCATATTCTCTATTTCGATATTTCCAATATTTCCTTTCTTTTTTTTTCTTTTTCTTTCATTCTTATTTGGGTTTAATTTCTGGCATTTATATTCTCGATATAGGGAAGCTCACCATGACAAGATAACTTTTATTCACAGTTTATATATGTTAGTTTGTGTTGTCTCTGAAGAAGGTTCAAAAGTGAGCCGAAACATATAAGCGCGTTTAATAGAATAAAGAAGTTTTACGCTTTATAGGTGTATTATTTGCACGACGTCTTCTGCGTCTGACTCCTATTGTCCTTATTCTTTCCAATTCCTTTTCTCATATTTTTTATACGAATTGGAACACTTCTCAGAAAATCTACATTTTTCTCAGAATTTTCCATATACCATCTTGATCAAAAAGTTCCCGGAATTACCACAGGTGATACTCTGAGTTAGCTGATTTGAGTTCTGTTTTTTTGGTTAGGTTGCCACATCTATCCTTGACATTTCCACCAAATTTTATCGCCATAGCTTGACATTTGTAAAAGTTACGTTGTCTTGAGTACATCTACCTCTGCACGGTTTTCGATTTTTCCATTACCTCCTTTCGGCTTAAAACGCGTTTCCCGTAGTGGTTTTTTTGATTCGATCGAACAGAAAAAAATCGCAGGGAGCCATATCGGGTAAATTCGATGGCTGTTGGATAGTATTCGCCTCGTTCTTGGTCAAAAATTCATGGATGTTGCAAATTCAACTCCATTTTTAAAACTGTAAAAAATCGAAAACCGTGCAGAGGTAGATGTACTCAAGACGGCGTAACTTTTACAAATGTCAAGCTATGGCGATAAAATTTGATGGAAATGTCAATGATAGATGTGGCAATCTAACCAAAAAAACAGAACTCAAATCAGCTGACTCAGAGCATCACCTGGTGCTAATTCCGGGAACTTTTTAATCAAGGTGGTATGTTAATTATGAAATATTATAAGATTTCTAAGATTTTTTGTAAATATAATTTTTGATGAAATGTTATAAAATCTAAAAAATTAAAAAATATTTTTTTAAAATTATGGGATGAGAAATCTCAGAATATTTCAGAATTCACACGTATGAAAAATTCTGCGAGATGTAAACTTTCCGAATATTTCTGAGTATTTCTGAAAAATGTACCAATTCGTATAAAAATTATAAAAAAAATTTTCATCAGAGATATTATCTAAATATGTATTTATTTTAATAATCACAAATTTTTATTTATTGCCGATAACATTGTTTTCAAATGTCCACGGGCCCCTGGGGCCCCATTAATAGTCACGAAAATTGTCTAGACCGAGCGTCTTTAGCTACATTCCTTTTAGGAGATATAGCGTTTTGGAATGCAATCGTTTTAACCTAACCGGGATGATGTCATATGCTTTACTTTGATTTCTCATTGGACGAAGTCATTATACTTTCGGGTCAAATATGGGTTAACCGAACTGGGTCGAGTTCAAACTCGCTACACTCAGAAACGCTAACAGTCGATACACTTGAAACAAATCGACACACGTCGCTTTCCATTTACAATTTTGTTCAAATTCAATTGACACGTTTCGCCTCTGCTAGAGAGGCGAGTCAGAGTGTGTCAAGTGCGATTTTGATGAATTTAACGATATTAGAATGCATACGCAAACCAGTTCCTATCATTTTATTCTGTTCTTTGACCATCTTTGACTAAAATCTTTTAAAAGGTTAGATATTAAAAATTTGCATACACACTGCACATATTGCGTTCCATTTAAATGTGGCAAAATGTGTTCGAGTGTGTTAAACTGTGTCGATTTGTGTCTCCTAAAAGAAAAACAGCCTATATTTCGTCGATGGTTCAAGGCATGATATAAGAATACAAGGTGTTTCATTGTGTATGATGATGGTGGGATCAAATTCGGAGCAGCCAATCCAAATTTAGCCTAAAATGCAGCGCGACTGCGCAACACAATATTGTCGTGACAACATATAACCTTAATCTATCGTATATAAATTTAATCTATCACAGATCATAGATGGAGCCATACAGCTTTTTGCATTTATGGCAACTCTCTGATTGGTTAACATTACACATCTTGGGAGTAAAGCACCTTGCATTTTTATATCATGGTTCAGGGTATCTATCATAAAAATGTTCAGAATGGATTCTGATCAGAATTATTTTGTTTTCCTTAAAAAACAATAAAAATCTAAGGACTAACTTAATAATTCTAATCGGAATGTATTCCGAACGTTTTCGTGATAGGTACCCAAGAATTACGTCCATATGAGATGTCCTTTAGACTATAGTTTACATTACATATACTACAGTAAAAATGCACATTAAAGTTAAGAAGACCCGCACACATTTTCCGTAACAGTAACCATGAGACGTACCGTAAGACTCAGCCAATCATAGTCGAGAATTCTTTTGAACTCTTAATTCTGATTGATTGATTCTTACGGTACGTCTTATGATTACTAGCTTAGTTTACATCGTGCACTTGATACGAGTACTAACTAGTAACTTTCTATTAAATTATTTTAATTTCAGCGATGTATTCCAAGAATAATGTACTAAATTGAAAATTTAGTACATAAAACTGCAATATGCATCAAAATGATTAATTAAATACAGATATCATGTATAAGTTTACACATATCGCCGAAATTAAGATAATTCAATAGAAAGTTACTAGTTAATACCTGTATTATATAAATGCACGTTGTAAACTAAGCCTGTTACGGAAGGTATGTGCGGGATTCTTAAGGGCTACCACAGACAAAATTTCTGTAACAGTAGCTTTAAGACGTGAACTTAAGCCAATGAGCCAATCAGGATACTGCTTTTTACCTACGTAATCTGATGGAAAGAGAAATAGCATAAATTTATCCGTAAAACAAATTTCAACCGGTTGAACCGGTCAACATTAATCAAACACGGCGTGACGTCGGCCCAGGCTAGATCAACCGACTCTTATCTAAAGACAACTTTAGATTAGAGTCGGTTAACGTCGCTTGGGCCAACGTCGCGCCGTGGTTGGCATGACAACCGGTTATCAATATACTGCTATCGTTGGGCCAAGAGTCGACATTAAATAAGAGTCGGTTAACATAACTTGGGCCGACGTCGCGCCGTGTTCGATTAATGACAGTCAGTTTGCCGTGATATCGCTAACGTCGGCTCAATGTTCAACATCGGGCAAGAGTTGGCAAATCTTACCTGGATTACTGCAAATATGCCGGCACATTTATGCGCAGGCATTAGTGCGCTGTGGCGGCACAATGCCGACAGTTTGCTATTTGGGAGGTAATGCGGTAAATCATTTCGCAAAAACTGCAAATAGTTCTGCCCATTTAGAGTACCGTAAAAAAAAGAGGATCCTTCGAGGTATCCGTTAAGAATCCCACTCCAGACATTTAAGCTCCATCGATGTTGATGCGCAACCTGCCGAAACCATCGTGAGTTTTCTTCCGACCAATAGTGGCAATTATGTCTGTTTAGCTGCCCAGTATTGTTGAAATGTTGCTTCATCACTAAATAAGACATATCTAAAGAAATTTGGGTCGTCTCGCAACATTTCTTGCGAGACCACCTACAAAATTCGACTCTACGTTATGTCATTATTAGACAGTGTCTGTGTGTAGGTCACATGGTAAGGGTGATACTTTAAAGATCGTAGTAATCTAGGAGCTGTGTTTCTTGGAATGCCTAACTCGCTCTCTATTTGTCGAGTGCTCACATATGGGTTCATAACAACCATCCCTAATACAGCAATGATATGCACATCTTCAATATTATTACGATCTCTGCTGAATAGACGTTGTCTATTCCGTCTCCGAATTCTGTGACGCTCTATTATTCGAATCATACTATCATTTCAGGTAATACCTTCTTCTAGGAAACCTCTGATACAAAGCTGCAGTTCTGTGATAGTTACCTCTGCAGTCACCAAGCACTAAAAGTATGTCGACAATCTTATTAGAGTTGTAATCAGGCATACTGATCAGATGGATCAACAGTATGGATTTGTATGGAACTTTCCAAAAAAATCTGCGGCGAAATCTAATGCAGAACGCGCGTGGCAGACGACAGTAAACAAAGACAATGGTACGAAACCAGAGACCTAGTTCCAACGATAGTGATCGGAACGTTTATCTCGCGTTTTTACCGATGAAGCAAAGGCAAGGCACTGTCCTTGTAATGCTTGTGTATCACGCACGTTCTAGAACACGCGAGAAAAAAAGAAGGAACAAGCATATACTCGTTCTCGTGGAATCCGTTGACAGGAAGTAATCGGCATGAATAATTTTGCCAAAGAGGCCGGAATTAACAATCTGGAAATAGCACGTTAATAAATTTAATGTTCCGGTTATAATGGTGAAGACTTTAACCTTCGAGTCTCATAACTCGAAAAGTACTTAATGAAAATGAACTTCGTTATAGTATTTTGAAAAGTTCATGCTATCAGCTATTAGATTCTGGAATCGAAAATATGGTGTTTTATTAAAAAAAATCGATGTGACCTTGGCCTGACCTTAACGACTCCACCTAAGGTCAAATTAATGGTACTTTCCTACGTCACCCTCTGAATCATATAACTTTTGTCTGAAATATTTTTCCGCATCTATCATAATTTTCGATAAATCTTAATGCATCATTTAAAATGGGATACAACCTGTGTATATTGTATACTTTTTCCTGAAGAATCCAAATCTGCAATAAAAAATTGGGGTTCCTATTTAAGTTTCTTATGTCCCCCACCCCCACCCCGTCTCCGGGGGGCGGTGGGGGCCGAGTTTGGTATCATTGGATTCCCCCCTTCGTGTCGAGCAACTTTCGTTGCACACATTTTTTTATCTTATGTATAGTTCTCGAGATATTTCAATGTCTTCAGATAAATCGGCCACCCTGTATACACGGTAGGCCATTTTACGGGACCCACCCAAATTTTTCCGTCGGTAAGGCAGATACAGAAAAATAGTTCAGACAAAACTTGTTCAAGACAATGGGGGTCATTTATCTGTGCTAATGATTTTGACCTTCAGGTCGATTTTCAAGGTTATTTGAAGGTCAAGGTCATTTTTTTAAATGGAATTATACGAATTTTTTTACATTATATGATTCCTCTAATTATTCTGCATATAAAAGTATTAAGGTAGCGATATCAAAAAATCAATAGTTTACGAGATATTTTATATTTCATTGTGGCACATATTGACATAAAATATTAA
>NW_017257245.1:27579-32222 GCF_001594055.1 Mycetomoellerius zeteki | reverse complement strand
ACGTTTTTCGGAAATCATTAGATTTACTTGGAAAGTGTACATCTTCTCTTTGAATTTTTCATACATGTGAATTCTGAAATATTCTGAGATTTCTCATTCCGCAATTTAAAAAAAATACTTTTAACTATTTTAGATTTTATAACACTTTATCAGAAATTTGTAGAACAAAAAATAATAAAAATCTTAGGATACTTCATAATTACCAAATTTAAAAATTCTGAAAAAAGATGTAGACATTCTAAATATTTATGAAAAGTATTCCAATTGTTATAAAAAAATCTGAAAAGATTATAAAATCACACAGATATTCTGAAAAATTATACAAATAAGATCTGAGAAAAATTTTTCACCAAGGACCTTTGTATGTACGTCGGACCTGCTCGCGCGCCGGACGAAGCAACTGCCATCTAAGGAGCGTTTAGTAAATTACAAGTGCAGTCGGTAAGTCATGCAGTAGGTAAGTCTTATGGTAAGTTGGTACAACCATTAGTAATCACCCTGTATATAGTATATACGGTATCTCACAAGACATTTGTCATAACTTACAGGAAGATAGATGGGATCGAGATGAACACAAAAGTCCCAGACGTTTAGCAATATTCGTAATAATCGAGATATCAGGGAATTTTTTCAATATCGTGGATCCAAATACGGTGAACGCTAAAGTCATTTTTTAATAGAAAGTCGAACTGCACATGCGCTTTCCACTAAATAATGTGATTTTGGCGTTTGCTGTATCTGGATACACAGTATTGTAAAACTCTCTATTAAATTTCGTAATTGTACTCATGAGAGCCGAGAAAGACGCTACGACAGCTAGAGATATATCCCGACCCAGTTTATCAAGTATTGGCTGCCGACAGCGAGTTGGACAGGCAAGAGGGGAAGCACCGCCGCTCACATGTTTCATCGCACCGCGCCGATAGACTCGCGTTGATGGTCACTACGCATATTCGCGATTATGGCTGCGTTTACATCCAGCGACCTGATAGCGACCCGACCCAAAGTATCATGACCCAAAGTAGGTCTGATTATCAACCATTTACTCCGAAGCAGATTTAAAAATTAACGGAGTTGTATTTAGTCCACGCTGGTCCGAATTACCTAGAGACATCTCGTATTTTGTACAAATCTAGTGCGTTTACGCAAGGAATGCATACGACCTATTTTAGATCAGGCCGCTAAAAAACGAGGCCCGACCTGAAGCTAGGTCGGGTTATCTACTATGTGTTTACAGCAAGGAGCCTAAATAATTCAGAATTTGGAATAATTTTGGCAGAATTTCAAATAATTTTGAATTTAGGATATAGGCCGCGGACTAAGCGCACGCGCACGGTGTAAATGTAGTATTATAGGTATAAACCTATATAACATGAGATCAATTATAATACATATATATGATAACTGCAAAAATAGGACAAATACAAAACGTAATAAATTTCTTTGAATAAAAATGCCAAAAGTGAGAAAGCAATAAAAACCTACGGATTTTACGGAAAATCTAATGGATTTCTATTGTAATCTGTCGTTTCTCTAAATTGAAAGAAAAAAACTTTAAGATAAAATATCCGAAAGTAATAATAACATTCTCAGTCGTACTCTATTGTTTCCTATTAGGACAGTATGATTTCATCGGAATATGCTAAAATATCAATAATGACGTAATGATTTATCACAAGAGAGTATTGTTGGAATCTATCCTTAAAAAATCACGGATAATGTCTTAATTAATATAATGTAATTACGTAATAGAAATTCCAAGTTCACTATAACATAATTACAAAAAAAAACTCTTCGTTGTTATTCGTACCAACGATATTTGACATAACATTATGGTCTCTAATTACTGCCCTTGTAGAAAAATACTACTGAGCATTACTAGTGAGCAGTAGTATTTTAAAGCACTACTGCACTATTGCCATATATACAGTAGCAACCCTCCTGGTTTTATGTTGGCCAAAATGAGTGCGCATGCGTGAAATAAGTAAGTTGTCCTGTCTCACTTTTTCCTTCTTTGTTGATCTCTCTATTTAAATGGGCCTTTCAATGTTCCATTTAAACGTTTAACTTTAAATTCTTTAAAGTATACACGGTTCAGACTAGAAATTATTACGTCGATTTAGTGAAATATTGTGTAAGAAACCTCGAGAAACTGGTCTAATTCTTATGAAAAAGTGATAAAGTGAAAAAGTGAACAAAAGTAACGTAGAAAACCGATCAAGAAAGATTTCTTTTTATTTATTGTATTTAAAATTTATTTTTTGGACATATACGTGTAAGAGTGGGCCATTTTAATCCGTCCACGCGAATATCTCGTCAGGTAAGCAAGATAACGAAAAATGTTTCAGACCAAAGTTGTAAGGCTTTGAGGGGGACACAAGGTGGTGTCATTAGTTTAATCTTGAATAGATATTTGAAGGTCACATCATAACTAAAAAAGTACTTTACGAAAAAATATTTTATTATAGTGTTTTGGAAAGCCCTCGAGGTAAGCTACAAGAATATATAGGGGGCAATGAAAAATAGGGGTTTCCATTTAAGGAATTGAAGGATGACCTTCACGTGACCTTCAAATAACTATTCAAAATCAAGCTAATGACACCACCTTATGTCCACCTCAAAGACATACAACTTTGGTTTGAAACATTTTTTGCTATCTTGCTTACCTGACGAGATATTTGCGTGGACGGATTAAAATGGCCCACCCTGTATATAAATACCTTCTATATCAACTTTCTCATTACATATTCACAGCATGTACGAGAGTCGCTTGAAAAGTTTTGAGCCTAACATAGAAACAAGTATTTTTTCGTTCAAATTCAATTTTATTTTTCAACATAGTCTCCTTTTAAATCGATAAACTTTTCCTAGCGATGCTCCCATCCCTTTAAGTCATTAAAATAATAGTTGGCGTCTTGCTCTGCAAAATAGGCTTCTAAGGATGTAATTCACTGTTTTGACTGTTTCTTCGTCTCTGGAGTGAAGTAGTGGATCCAAGTTTCATCAACAGTTATTAATTGACGCAAAAAATCCGACTCGTTTCGCTTAAACCGCTCCAACAGAGCCTTGGAAATGTATATTCGATTTTTTACATTTTTACAAATTCACTGACATCGACTGGCACAAATGACTGTCAAACAACTCAGCGTCCACAATGGCTACAATTTTCATATCTTTTAAAGTATGTACGATTGTAGTACCAGAATGGTTTTTACGAGTAATATCATCTTCATGTTGAGGCTCAAAACTTTTCAAACCACCCTCATATATACAATTACATAATATTTTTCTATATAAATATACATTCCACATTTGTTGGAATGCGACGCAAATAAATCTAGTGAGTTTTGCGGAAAGTTTTGACAGAGTGAGAAAAGGATGAAAAGAGAAAGAAGTTTAGGTGGCAACCGTGATATCGCTGGGTAACTTACTTATTTCACGCATGCGCACTCTATTTTAGCCAACACTAACATCAAAAGTGCCGACAGAGAGTTGCGCTACTGTATATACTGTGCTACTGCTATAGTAGTACGGTAATACTTTTTAACAAGGGAAACGAGTCCCCCTCGCGGCGGTGCTGCGCACTACGTCACCGCGTCGCCGCAAGATAAACTCGTTTCTCGTAAGAAGAAAATAACGCAGATCCCTATAAATAGGCATATGAAAATGAAGCCCGTCACTTGCTCTCACCTCGATCAGAGTATGCACATGGAGCCTTTGAAAGTGCTTTTTTTAAAATAGTATTATTAAGAGTTAGTTTCTGTGATGCATACTCGTTTGTTACATTTTGTACCCTGCCGAGACGCGGATATACCCTTGTAGAAAAGTATTAGTACGCAATAATATTTTGTGGCACTACTGTACTATCACACTATTGGCGACGCAAAGATTTTCCCCAGTGCGCCTAGCGGCCGTAAATGGAACTGACGTAAATCAGATAGCGCAATTATTTTATACGTAACAACCTACATCAAAATTATTATAATAAATAATAAATCGCAAACACGATGCGAAAAAAAGGGGTTACTACTTTTTGTTGTGTGGCGCAATGTAAAATTTATAGTGATCCGAAAGTATATTTCCATTATTTCCCCAAGAAGCCTAATTTGAGAAGAAAGTAGAAGATTGCTTTGAGAATGGGTAAACCAGCTTCGCAATATATGCGCGTTTGTTCAAAACATTTTATTAGGTGTACAAAAAAGTTCTGAGCTTTTTTTAAAATTCAATCTTTATTCAAAAACAAATGAAAAAATATTAATCAGCGAAATATTCTCCGTTTGCATCAACGACCTTTTGCCATATTTCGGGTAGCTTGCGAATTCCTTGACGATAGAAACTCACCGGCTTCAAAACGATAAAGTCATCAATGCATTTTTGTATTTCTTCTAATCTCACGAAATGTGTATCAGTCAAATGATGCTGCAGCGACCGGAATAGGTAGTAATCGGAAGGCGCCATGTCTGGGCTATACGCCGCGTGCGGAAGAAGTTCCCAGCCTAACGCAAAGATATGGTCCTGAGTCGCTTTCGCAACATGTGGTCGAGCATTGTCATGAAGCAAGATCACTTTACGACGTCCTTGGCCAGTAAATGGCCTCTTTTCTTCTAATGCATCGCTCAAATTGGTCAATTATTGTTGGTAGC
>NW_017257245.1:24233-27004 GCF_001594055.1 Mycetomoellerius zeteki | reverse complement strand
GCATCAAACGCCAAACCGTATGGCATTTTAGAAGGCCAAATGTTAACGCTTTAAAACCGCAAAAGGGCGGGAAGATATATAAAATTTAAATTGTTATTTCGGTTGTATGAAATCTAAAGCTCAGAACTTTTTTGTACACCTAATACACCTCAAGACTATTTTGCAGGAGGCAAGTTAACAAAAGTAGTAATAGAAACTGTCTATTATACTTATATTTATACATCTGTTAACATTTTTTTGAAATATTTTTATTTTTATAGTTTGAATATACGAAAATATCTTTGTATGCTCTTCCAAGTTGTTGTGTTACTGTCCACTGCTGCTTTTTAAACTTTTAATTGACTTTAATTTAGGATTAAAGAGACACAAGTTATTTCCAACGTCTGTACACTCTCAAAATATTCCACAGCGTAGTTTGGAAACTGAAATGACATCACCAAAAAAACGTCAATAGAAAGTAGATCATATCGAGTTAAATTACGGGCTAAAAAGCAAAGGTTTATGTATTCATATTTATTTATTTTACAATTAGCTACAAAAAGTATATGGAATAAGTTAATATATTGTTCCCACACAGTATGTAATATTGTAGTAATCTTGCAGTAATATTACAAATTTGCTGTATTATTACATGGTAATATGTCAGTAACATTGTATTAATATCGCTGCAATATTAAATGTCTGCGGCAAATTAATCGCAAAAATATTTCTGCAATATTTTTGTAATATTAGATAATATTTTGTAATATGAGACAATATTTCTACATATTATGCTAATATTTTGCAATATTGCGATAGTATTTTTATATACTGTAGTAATAATGCAGTAATATTACATATATCCCTTCAGCACGCATTATAGCAGAAATATTGCAGCAATATTTCAATAATGCATAATATTACAAAAATTGCAGCGATATTGCTGCACTATTAAAATTATTTTTTATTGGAAATATTGCTGTAATATTGCAAAATATTGTAATTTTAATTTTGTAGAAAATATTGCAATATATTGTTGCAATATTACAATTCAATAAATAAGTATGCGGTCCCGACACGAAAGGGACGCTTCTCATAAGGAGAAAATGTCTATAGCAATTGCTACAATATTTCGTACTGTAGGAATAGTTATATTTAAACTCTTATATCTCAAAGACTATTGTTTAAAATACAAATTCATAAATAAACGTTTTACTTAATTTTTTTAAACCTTCGTTACTATTGGATGAGTGCAAAAATTCGTGCCCAATTTATTATTCAAAGTTCAAACAGCTGCAATTTTGTAAAAAATAAACGAAATTTAAATTAAAAAAAGGGTTTTAAAGCTTGAAATCTCCGTTTTCGAATGGTTCCTATATTATTTGAATTTATGTGAGTTTTACTTTAAACTAAGAAGCGCCAATAACGGTCTGAACGTTAAGATGTTGAACTATTTTAAATTTATTTTTAAATGAATTAATTTCAGAAATTATAATTGCGTGCCGATATGGTTGTCGAACTTTCAACGCAATGTAATGTATTTAAGTAATGTATTTAACATAAGCAGTCTTCCAATCTTATTATTATGTGAGTTTTGTTATTTTTACATATAGAAAACTACGAGTTAAACAAAACAGGAAATTTTTTTTTCAATTTGTGGGCCTGTCACATGTCCAAAAAAAATTGCAAAAATTTTTGAATTTCTAATGTAAAAGCTTAAAGTTTTCTCTATAAAATTGTTTTTAAAAAATGTCCCTCTGATTTTTTGTTACTGAGTTGTTGTGAATTAAATAAAAAGCATAATTTGACTTTGATTGTTCATAATTCCAGCAAAACCATCACAATTAAAAAAACAGATTCTTAATTCGTTCATCAGATAGAGTAAGGTTTAGATTTTATTTTATTTTTAACAAAAATAACAGCTGTTTGAATTTTGAATAATAAATTTGTCACGAATTTTTGCACTCACTCAATATTATATTATATTTTGAACGGCGAATGTTGGAACATCGACTTGCACATATATTTCAATGATGTATTATTTGACCCCGCGCATAAAAAAAATTAAGAACAGGAGAAAAATATTGAATATGGGAAAAATAAAAAAATTGTAAATAAATATTAAATATAACTGCAATAGATATAAGACACAATACAGCTTATTTGTATCCATTGTGAGTTATGTCCAATCTATGCATATTCCTAATCTTTTTATATTTAATACTTAATATTTATTCAGTAATAAATCAAAACATAGTATTATTCATATTTTAGAAAGATGGCACTGCGATAAAATGCATTGTAATATTTCAACGCTGTTGTAAAAATATTGCAATGCGATATATCATATTGCAATATTTGGACGATATTTTGGTAATATTGCATTGCGATGTATCACACTGCAATATTTGGACGATATTGCTATAATAGTGCAATATATCTCACTGCAATATTTGGACGATATTGTAGTAATATTGCAGAATGATGTATCACATTGTAATATCGCAACAAAATTACTGTAATATTACATTGTGATATATCGCAATGTAATATCTCAATAGTATTTACGTAATATTGTATTGAAAGTTGTAATATTATAGCAATATTGTAATCTCACTGCAATAATACTGCCATATTACATGCTGTGTGGATTATTTATTTACTGTAGGAAATCTAATGTGGTCATAAATAATATTGACAACTTAATGTCTCTTGAAGTAGAGGAAGAAACAGCTGCTACTCTAGAATTTCATAAAAATGTACGAAAATTTTCAATTGAGGCAGCTGTTCAA
>NW_017257245.1:0-22960 GCF_001594055.1 Mycetomoellerius zeteki | reverse complement strand
TCGCAAGCTACCCGAAATATGGCAAAAGGTCGTTGATGCAAACGGAGAATATTTCGCTGATTAATATTTTTTCGTTTGTTTTTGAATAAAGATTGAAAAAGCTCAGAACTTTTTTGTACACCTAATATATCTTAGAATGTATTTGTTATTTCGAGTAAACAACAGATATATTATAGGTTTTCATAGTTAATAAACTGACTACAGTTGTTTAGAGTTTATCGTTTTTCTTCTATATTGAAAGAAAAAAAAGAGACTTTGTAACCAAGTTTAATTATAAACAACAGACTTAATTCTACATATAACTAAGTATAATTTTAAATATAAAAAAATCATAAAAAATTTATATTTATGAGTTGAAAATATTTTACAACACTATACGGTTCGCTTACAACTTAATCGATCACACCATCTTTGCTCCATCTCCTTTGTAACCTCTGGTAAAGTTGATATATATACATCTTTCTGTGACTTTACATGGCACAATTCAGAAAGACGTTTTGCTTCATATTCCTTGAAAGTAGCAGATTTTAATGAACCCCATTGTTGCTCGATGTTATTGCAACTAAGATTGTATAGTTCTGACTCTTCGACTCTAAGAAAAGACTAATTTATTTAAGCAAACTTCTTTATGTGATTTTTCATAAAAATTTTACAATGAAAGTATCCAATAATATAATAACTAAATGAACAAACCAAGACAAGTACAGCATCACTGCAACAACATGTTTACATTTTTGTGATTGCTCAGCTGGACATCCACATTTCAAAGACTGTTTATTTATAACTTTTGAGCCAAAATTCTTTGCTACAGCAATCCAAAATTCAACTAAATAAGGATGTTGACTGCTCAGGCCAGAGGTTCTAAGGACAAGCGCTTACACATGCACTGTGGTATCTTTTTTATCTTTTTTGCCAACGTAAATGATTAGTCCACTATTTAAAATTTCTTCACCCTCACGCATGGGTCTCGCAAAGCCTTCTGTTAATTTTACTACATCTATTATGGATAACATTTCAAAAATAAATTTAAAAAGACATTTAACTTTATACAAGAAAATCTACGCAGCTTTAGTTTGTTTGCTTTACGCTAGTTTCACATTTCGTCACTAGGAGCGCTCGGGAAATCTTTGCGTCGCCAATAGCAATACTGCAGTAGTGCCTCAAATTACTACTGAGCGCTAGTAGTGCTCAGTAGTATTTTTCTACAAGGGCGTAGAGACCGCGCATTATAATCTATTATGAAATTGAAGAAGAGTAGATGTTTTTCTACCGTATTATTATAAAAAGCATATCATATTGTAAATAATAAGTACACTACTCAACAAAGAATAAGGAACACTTTCGACCTCGCTCAAAATTATACAATATTCAGAACACCGTAACTCGGTGACAAATTATTACTGATCAAAAATCAGAAAAGCATTTGAAATGTTGAAATCTCTATTTTTGAAATCTGTAATTGATATTCCAATCTGACTAATCCATTATGAAGCCATACGGACACAAATGGATATCCGTTAAATCTGAAAATTATGTACAAAGTTTACAAAAGTCTATGGCATGAAGTAAAAATCGCACAAAAATGTGGTTTACAGCAGTGGAAAGAGTAAATCTTTACCTTTAATTTGTTTTTTATTGCACATTTTTTTGGTCGAGTTATTAAATATTGTAGCAAAAGTAATTATTTTTGTATAATAAATCAAACTAACAAAGACTTCTTATAAATCAAAAGAACTAGGAAAGAACATGGGCAATAGGAGTCAAGCGCAGAAGACGTTGCGCAAATAATACACTCATAAAGCGTGAAACTTCTTTATTCTACCAAACGCGCTTACATGTTTAGGCTCACTTTTGAGCCTTCTTCAGAGCATTTGTGTTGCCTCTGAAGAAGGCTCAAAAGTGAGCCGAAACATGTAAGCGCGTTTGGTAGAATAAAGAAGTTTCACGCTTTATGAGTGTATTATTTGCGCAACGTCTTCTGCGCTTGACTTCTATTGCCCATGTTCTTTCCTAGTTCTTGTAATCATTTTTGCTTCAACGTTCAATAACTCGATGAAAAAAAAATTGTACAACGCTTACTAGGAAAGCAATTTGAAGGTAAAGATTCATTCTTTCGACTGCTGTAAACTGCATTTTTGTGTGATTTTTACTTCACGCCATAGACTTTTGTAAACTTTGTACAAAATTTTCAGATTTAACAGATATCCATTTGTATCCTTATGGTTCTGTAATGGATTAGTCAGATTGGAATATCAATTACAGATTTCAAAAATAGAGATTTCAACATTTCAAATGCTTTTCTGATTTTTGTTCAGTGATGATTTTTCACCGAGTTACGGTGTTAGTAGTAGTAGTTTTTATTGCCTTTCACTTCAAGTGCTTACAATGACTTCCTTTACAATTTTTACATATATACATGATACATACATCTCCCCCCTCTACCTCTTTACGCAGTCTTAAACTATTCACTCTCTCACTCACTCCCTCCCCTTCTCTCTTTCTCTCTCCTCTCTCTCTCTCGCTCTCTCTCTCTCTCTCTTCTCACTCGCTCTATCATCTCCATCCATCTGATTCCTCTCCCATCCTCATTTACCACATCTACATTTATATTTCTTTCTCCTTTCTCCCTCACATATTCACACTCATACTTTAAATGATCCACATTCTCTCTCTCCCTTGCACACAATCTACACTTCCTCTCCTCCTCACTCAACCAAAACTTATACCCCCTCTCTTCATTCCCACATCTCCACCTCGCTATTTTCACCAGTCTTTTTCCCTCATTCCTCTTACCCGTTCTTATGTACGTTGGTATCCCATACACTCTCCTATAGTTCGCGCAAGACCTAGACGCTCTCACTTTCTCTCCTCTTTCCTGCACATCAACTTCTATATCTCTTTCCTTCAGTCGCTCCCACTTATTCTCTCCACCTTCATTCATAGCTACCTCGCTCATGCCTCCTCTCCATAGATAGTTCCCTCTCTCCATACTCTCTTTTGTCCATTCACTCCTATCACTCTCTCTCTCCCTCTTTCTCTTCTCAATCATACACATCCTCCCAATATCTCCTCCCTCTCCTTTCTCTAATTTCTCTTCAAACTTTCCTGCCCTCCATCCCGTTTCTACTCTCAGTTTATTTCTTTTTAACTCTTCCCTCACTATATACCCTGGTGTTACCTTCTCTAAACCTAAGATCCACTTCAGGTATTTTTCTTGGATCGCTTCCACTTCCCTCCACTCTCTGTATCCCCATATTTCCACTCCATAAAATAAGATTCCTTTCACTATGCTGTCAAACAGATTTAGCCTCCATCTTATATCCCCCCTAAATTTTCTCTCCCCGTAACTCCATACCCATCCCATTGCCACTCTAGCTCTTCTTACCCTTTCCCTCACATGTTCTTTATCCCCACCATATCTTGTTATCACATACCCTAAATATTTATATTCTTTCACTTCCTCTATCCTTTTCTCTCCCCACCACCAGAACCTCTCTTTCTCCCTTCCTCCCTCCTTTTTGAACACCATCACCTTAGACTTCTCGACACTCAATTCTAGCTTTTTCCCTTCTAAATACCTTTTTACTCTCCTTATCATATCTCTTAATCCTTCCTCTTCTTCTGCTAGCAGCACTATGTCATCCGCATACTCTATTGACCACATCCTATCATTTCCCACCCTAATCCCTCCCTTCCCTTTCTTTAACTCCTCCTCAATATCCGCCATGTATATGTTAAACAGGGTCGGACTCATTGGGCAACCCTGCCTTACCCCCTTCCCCACCCAGAATTCCTTTGACACCTTCTCCCCTATCCTCACAACACACCTCGTCTCCTCATACACCTCCATCACTCTATCTATTAAACCTTCACTCACCCCTCTTTTTCCCATCATTTCCCACAAAACGTTTCTATCCACTCTATCAAAGGCTGCCTTTAAATCGATGAAAAATGCCCATACTTTCTTTTTCCTGTTTAACCTTCTTCCAACTACATACTTCAAAATCTTAACATTTTCCACTGTTCCTCTTCCTTTCCTAAAACCTGCCTGCGACCTACTCCACCCTTCCTTCATATCCATCTCTTTCACTATCCTTTTGTTTAAAATATTCGCATATATCTTATACCCCGTGCTCGTCATCGTTACCCCTCTATAATTTCCGGGCTCCCTTCTCTCTCCTCGCTTCCATATCGGTACCACCACTCCTACTCTCCAGCTCTCTGGGAACCCTTCCCCTTCCCATACCCCCTTTATTACCTTCTCCAAACTTTTCCCCATAATTTCCCCTCCCTCCTTCCATGCCTCATTCTTTATTCCATCCCGTCCTGCTGCTTTCCCTCTTTTTAACCTTTTTATTTCATTTTTTATCTCCTCTATCCCTATCCCCTCACCCCCCACCCTGTCCACTTCCCTTATTCTCTTTCCCTCTCCTTTTCTTTCCTCAAATCCTCCTAAGCTTTCCGTAAAGTACTTTACCCAAGCCTCCATTTCTATTTCTTTACATACTCCCTCCCTTTTCTTTCTCCCTCTGTTTATAAAATTCCAAGCCTCTGCTTCTGTCTTTATATTTTGTACCTCCTTTTCCTCCCGTCTCATTTGTTCCCTCTCTTTCTCCTCACATAGCTTTCTATACTCCTTTTTGAGTATAGTACCTTTTTGAGTACCTTCCTTCCTCCTGTTCTCTTCTATACCGTCTACGCGCTCTATTCATCTCTCTCTTTTTTTCTTTACACTCTACGTCCCACCACGGGCACCACCCTATCCCTTTTCTCTTCCCCCTTTTTTTAAACTCTACCGCCTTATTAATTTCTCTTTCCAACTCCTCCCATCTCTCTCTCACCCCTCCCCCTATCCATTCTACCTTTTCTATTGCCTTCCTGTACCTGCTTGTACCCTCCTCTGACCAGTCCTGCACTCTTAATTCTTCCCCTCTCTTCTCTTCTTCCCTTTCATAATATGTCCCTAACTCTATCACAATTGGCTGATGGTCTGACTCCCCCCTACACCCTACCTCAAATCTCCTTACTCTCTCCCAAGCTTCCCAGTTTACTATACCAAAATCAATTACTGACCTCCCTCCTCCCTTCTCATAGGTCCACTCCCCCTTCTCATCCCCTTCCTTTTCTCCGTTCAGCACCATCCAGCCTCTTTCTTCTATCACCTCCATCAAATCCCTTCCTTGCTTATTTACTACTTTATCCTTGGACTCTCTACTAGCTTCCTCCTTTGTTCCATCTCCCTCTATACTTTGTCTATTCCACCCTTCTTTTTTCCCTATTCTAGCATTAAAATCCCCTGCTATCATTAACATTCCCTCTTTCTCCTCTTTAATCACCTCCTTTAGATCAACCAGACCTTCTTTTCGTCCCTCCCTATTATACACTATTACAAATCTCCACCTCTCCCTATCTATAACCACTTCCCTTTCTTGTATACCATCCTTCTCCTCATACCCAATCTCTCTTTCCTCCAACTCCCTTCTCACTCCAGTCACAATTCCCCCTTTCGCCCTTCCCTTTTTTCCCTCTCTCCTGGCTGCTTGGCACTTCCACCGCCATCCCTCCGGCATTCTCTCTTTCATCTTTGCCCACCCGCTTTCATCTACCCACGTTTCTATCAAACCGACCACATCAAAATCGTTCAAGAATTTCCAAAAATCCTCGTCCTTCTTTTTTAGCCCTGCCACATTCCATACCACATCCTAACTCCCTTTCCTCCCCCAATACCTCTCCCCCTCCTCGCCCCTTTATAGTATTCCCCTCTTTTCTCATTCACACTGCAAGCACTCTTTGAAAATTTACTTCCCCCATACACCCTCTCTCACTCTTCCATTCATACTCTTTTCCATTTAACCATCCCCTCCCAAACCCTACCTTCACACGCCTACCCTTATCTCTCTCACTTTTTGCCCACATCCTAACCTCCCTCTGTCTATCTCTTTCACTTTTCGTCATGTCATCATCCACATACACTCTCGATCCTCTCAGTTCGCCTTTCTTCTCCATTATCCTTCGTTTATCATACATATTGTTTAATTTAACTACTATCATACTCTCTCTCTCTTTCTCTCTAATCATAAATGCGTCCTTCACATTTATTTCTCTCTCATTCACTCCTATTTTCTCAAACACGCCTCCTACCACCTCTCTAACATTCCCTCCCTTTACTTCTACCCCTTTTATAACAATATTTAATCTTCTCTCTCTTCTTTCTTGTTCGCTATTCTTCTTCTCCATCTCTTGCACTCTTTCTTTTAATTCTTTTAGCTCCTTCTCTAATTTCTCTCTTTCCTCTCTTTCTTCTGCTCTTATTTTTCCAATCTCTTCCTTCATTTCCTTTTTTAACTCTCTCCTTATTTCCTCTCCTGTTCGTTCTACTTTTTCCATAATTTCTCGTTTCGTTTCATCCAGCAATCTTCTCATGATCTCTTCCATTTTTTCCATTCTACCTTCTGTCTTTTCTCTTCTCTTTTCTTTAAACTCCACGTTCCCCTTCTCAGTCTTTATCTTCTGCTTCTTCTTTTCCTTTTCCTCCTGGTCCGAATCGGAGTCACTTCCTCTATTGCGTTTCGATAAATGTGAAACAATACTGCCGCTCGCACTGCTGTCCCTTCTCTCTCTGCCCAAGCTCTCCGCCTTAGTCGGTCTACCTCTTCTTCCTTTCCCCTCTCCACTCTTGTCTTCCTCTTTCCTTTCTCCCCTTCCCTTCACTACGCTTCCCTCTCCCCACTCGCCTCTCAGCCACTCCTGCACCTTGTCCCCACCTACCTCCGCCAGCCCGCGTGAAGTCTCGTCTTTCTCTCTCTCACTCCCCGCTCTCTCATTCATTCCTCTCCCTACCCCGCCCTCCTCCGTGCATTACGCGCGTACGTTCACTCCTCGACGCCGCTCTCCTTCCCGAGCTCGTCCCAGCGCACGCGCCGAAGTTTCTCGCTGAAGTCCCTCTTCTCCGGCCGATCCTGATGTTCTCGACCGCTGTCGAATGTTGACACTTTGGAGTTTCTAGGTTAGGATGCCCTCTTCACTTTATTACTCTCTTTGCTCGCCCTTCTATTAGAAAAACGAGCTATTTTTGCTTAGCTCAAGGGTTAACGACCCCCGTCGCCTGTAACTCAAACTCCCCGAGGGGAAGACTCTCTACAGCACCTTTAAATTCCACTTTTCTACCCTCCACCATATACTGTGTGTATCACCACTCACCTCGTAACCGGAAGTCCCGAGTTACGGTGTTCTGAATATTGTATAATTTTGAGCAGGGTCGAAAGTGTTCCTTATTCTTTGTTGAGTAATGTACTTATTATCTATAATATGCTACGCTTTTTGTAATAATACGGTAGAAAAACATCTACTCTTTTTCAATTTTATAACAGATTACGATGCGCCATCTATGGTAATTAGAGACCACAATATTATGTCAAATATCGTTGGTACGATTAACAGCGAAGAGTTTTTTTGTAATTATATGATTGTGAAATTATATCTTGCTTACCTGACGAAATATTCGCGTGGACGGATTAAAATAGCCCACCCTTATACGTATATGTCAAAAAAATAAATTTTAAATACAATAAATAAGAAAAATCTTTCTTGCTCGGTTTTCTACGTTATTTTTGTTCACTTATTCACTTTATCATTTTTTCGTAAGAATTAAACCAGTCTCTCGAAGTTTCTCACACAATATTTCACAAAATGGACAATCCCAAAAAAAATCATAAAAATGAAAAGTTCAAGGCAAGTTCAAAAAAAGATCCTCAAACATTTAAACCTTTAAAAATTTAAATGATTATCTAAAATAATATATTACCATGAAAAGTAACTAATATATTATTAATAAAAGTGCCAGTTCAAAATAAATATACATAAAGTGAATATTATCTAAATTTAATAATATATTACCATGAAAAATAATTGATATGTTGTTCAGGGTGCAAGTTCAAAATGAAAATACATACATATAGTATAAGTAAAACAGATTACAATTTGATTCTAGAAAATAAGTGCGATATGTTATTCTTAGTGCACAAAATCGTTTATTGAGATTTGATTTGAAATTTATACTAGCCCGTACAATGAAAAATAATTGCTTGTAATTCCAGAGTACCAATTTGTTAATGACTCGGAAAAAGAACATGGCCTGCTCTCAAAAAACTTTGATGAGTTTTTCGGGGTTCATTTAGAAATAATGTCGAAGCTATTACAAAGTAATTGTTACAACACTTGAAGTACAAAAAGTATTACATTAGAACCGTATTTTCAAAAATTCTATAACGAAGTGAATATATTATATAATTACGTCATATAATCAGTAAACTCTTTAACTGTATAGCTTCTTTGTACTTGACCTGAGAACTTCTTATTTATGAATTTTAGGTTTAATTAGTATTTACTCGTTTCGGGTAATAAGGCAACGTTTTTTTATCAATAAATTACTTGCTGAAAATATGGCATAACAAACTCAAAATCGGAAGTTGATATGAAAATTCGAAATTTTACTAAAGAAAGATGGGAGGCTTTTAATCTAAACAATTTCATAACTCTTTTATTTCAATTATTTATTTCCATCCCTTGAAAGTTTTTTGAGAGCAGGCCGCCATGTTCTTTTTCCAAGTCATTAACATATATTTTATGTATGTTCACTTTGAACTGGCACGTTTATTAATAATATATCAGTTACTTTTCATGGTAATATATTATTTTAGATAATCATTTGAATTTTTAAAGGTTTAAATTTTTGAGGATCTTTTTTTGAATATGGCCTGAACTTTTCATTTTTATGATTTTTTTAGGATATCACCTTCATTTTTCACGAAAACCATCACTTTTCAACCGCTCATATGTCCAGAACGGCTTGATCGATTTTAATTTTTTTAGCTCAAATTACTCGTGGCGATGCGGCCTTCCAGGATATATTATGTTCGTTTCAAAATTTTTTATATTTTAGTAGTTATACACTCCTGAAAAATGCACTTTGGTGGCTCGGGATAAGAGACTTGTAGTGTCTTTCATTTCATTTTCATTAATTGAAGTAGTTTTTTTTAACATGGTCAGGAGACACTACCGCGTCTCCTGATATACATAATAATTTCTAGTCTGAATCATGTATGCTTTAAAGAATTTAAAATTAAACGTTTAAATGGAACATTGAAACGCTCATTTAAATAGAGAGATCAATAAAGTAGGAGAAAGTAAGACGAGACAACTTACTTATTTCACGCATGCGCACTCATTTTGGCCAACATAAAACCAGGAGGGTTGCTACTGTATATATGGCAATAGTGCAGTAGTGCTTTAAAATACTATTGCGTACTAGTAATGCTCACAAGGGAACCTCTCGAGGTGTCAAATTCTGATTTTAATGAAACTTTGTGAACTTGTAGCTTATATAAAGAGATGAATTTAGAAAATATTAGTTGCGGCTAAAAAACGGTTTGAAGAGGTGAAATCACCTTACATGTACAGCGGTTTTCAGCTTTTTCCGTTATATCTCGAAAACTATTTGAGATAAAAAAATGTTGTATACAAAAGTTTTACAACAAAATTAGCTGTATTCAATCGCGTTTTTAGAATAATTATTTATCAATTTTTTAGAATAATTATTTACCAATTTTTTTTCGAAAATTTTGAAAAAAGTTGGTAAATAATTATTCTAAAAACGCGACTGAATACAACTAATTTTGTTGTAAAACTTTTGTATAAAACATTTTTTTATATCTCAAATTGTTCTCGAGATATAACGGAAAAAGCTGAAAACCGCTGTACACGTAAAGGGTGATTTCACTCCTTCAAACCGTTTTTTAGCCGCAACTGATATTTTCTAAATTTATCTCTTTATGTAAGCTACAAGTTCGCAAAGTTTCATTAAAATCAGAATTTGACACATCGAGAGGTTCCTTTGTCAGTAATATTTTTCTACAAGGGCGGTAATTAGAGACCATAATGTTATGTCAAATATCGTTGGTACGATTAACAACGAAAAGTTTTTTTTGTAATTATGTTATAATGAACTTAGAATTTCTATTACGTAATTACATTATTAATTAAGATAGATTATCCGTGATTTTTTAAGGATAGATTCCAACAAAACTCTATTGTGATAAAATTTTACGTCTTTATTGATATTTTATCATATTCTGATCATACTGTCTTAACAGGAAACGATAGAGAACGGTGGAGAATGTTATTATTTTTTTTCGCATATTCTTTTTTAAAGTTTTTTTCTTTCAATTTAGAGAAGCGATAGATTACGATAGAAATCCATTGGATTTTCCATAAAATCCATAGGTTTCGATTGCTTTCTCTCTTTCGACATTTTTATTCACAGAAGTTTATTATGGTTTGTATTTGTCCTATTTTTGCAGTGTTATTAGATATATGTATTATAATCAGTCGCATCATATTATAATCGCGAATGTGCGTAGTGGCCATCGACGCGAGTTTTTCGGCGCAGTGCGGCGAGACATGTGAGCGGCAATGGCAGGCAGAGGTGCGCTTGCTCTCTTGCCTCTCTAACTCGCTGCTAGCAAACTCGTTGCTAGCTAACAGTCAATACTTGATAAACTGAGCCAGGCTATACCTCGAGTGCAAGCGGTCGGAGCATTTCTTGCGGCGCGCTCTCATTAGTAAAATTACAAAATTTAATATCTCGATTATTATTGCGAATTTCGCTAAACAGTATGTGATCTTTGTGTTCATCTCGATCCCATCTACTTTCCTATGAATTATTGCAAAAGTCTCGCAAGACACCTTGTAAACTGTACATGTACCATATATATATATATTTATATAAATATGTACACACACAATTTAGAAATTATTAAAATAATTGATTTAATGATAAAAATTGTAAAAAAGACTCTGAGTTAGCGAAACGTTAAAATTGTTCTTTTATAAAAATATGTCACGAAATTGTAAAAACATTTTTAATCCGGTGGGTGAAGGGTATGTTTTTGAGCGCTTCTAGAAGTTTTTAATAGCTGACCATGCACGGTAATTACAGATAATAGACGTTCGCTTCTATTTCCTATGGGTAATCGATAGCTATTTGTCACCTGAAGATTATATTTTGTACAGGATAAATTTTCCTCTTCTATTAGTGATTACGAGAAAGCTTTGATTATCGATAAATAAATTATTCAGACGGGAAAACTGCGTAACACTGACGACTTCACCGATTTTAATGACCTGTACATATGTTGTCAAGTTCAAGAAGTAACGTTTCTTTTCTATTATATAAAACAAAAATTCTCTGCTTTAAAATATTTGCTTTAAAAACAAATTTTTTTATAACACAATTTTTTTTTAAATAACTTTTGTTTTCAAAGCAGAGAATTTGTTTTTAAAGCAGAAAATTTGTGGCTTTGTAATGACTTTCCACGCGAATTGAGGTCTGCCCCACATCCTCCTCTGCCTAGAGGCGAGTTCCATGAAATTGACACCCAACTTTAACGAAAACAGATTTTCTTGGACTTTTTTTATAAGATTTCTCCTACAGATGATTATAGTAATCATTATTTCGTTTGTAGTTTGAAAATAAGGAAGATATCAAATTTTAAAAGACCGGTTGAAATTTTTTTTTAGATATAAGTGAATCGGCACCACGTATATATTTATATGCAATCGTTTATAATTGTTTGTAGTACTAACGTTTTCGTTTGCAGTTTCAAAATAAGGAAGATACCAAATTTAAAAAAACCGGTAGAAGTTTTTTTTTAAATAGAACTAAAACGGCACTACACTTATATATGAAATCGTTTGTAGTTGTTTGTAGTACCAACATTTTTGTAATTGGAAAATATAAGGAAGATACCAAATTTTAAAAAATCGATAGAAATTTTTTTTAAATAGAACTAAAACGGCACCACATTTATATATGACATCGTTTGTAGAACAAACATTTTCGTTTGTAGTTAAAAAGTTAAGCTTATAATCGATTAAGGAAAAAGGTAACAATTATTTTAAAACGAAAAAGCAAATGACATCATATTATCATTACATATCGTTTGTAGTTGTTTGTAGTAATTTTCTGGTCGTTCGTATTTCCACCGGTCAAGAATTATTGCGGCATTTGTTTATTGTTAATCGTTTGTAACTTTCGAACGGTGCAACTACAAACGAATAGAAAATCATTACAAAGAACTACAAACGATTTGTAAGGACAATATGATGTCATTTGCTTTTTCGTTTTAAAATAATTGTTTTTTTAAATCGATTATAAGCTTAATTTTTTAACTACAAACGAAAATGTTTATACTACGAACGATTTCATATGTAAATGTGATGCCGTTTCAATTCTATCTATAAACAAAAATTTCTACCAGGTTTTTAAAATTCGGTGTCTTCCTTATTTTTCAACTACAAACGAAAATGTTGGTACTACAAAAAACTATAAACGATTTCATACATAAATGTGGTGCCGTTTTAGTTCTATCTAAAAAAAAATTTCAACCGGTTTTTTAAAATTTGATATCTTCCTTATTTTTAAACTACAAACGAAATAATGATTACTACAATCGTCTGCAGGAAAAATCATATAAAAAAAGTCCAAGAAAATCTGTTTTCGTTAAAGTCAGATGCCAACTTCACGGAACTTTAGGGGCGTACGATTTTCTACGCGAAGCGAAGTCCACGCCATATTCCTCTCACGCCTAAGGGCGTTCGACTGTCCGCACATGTTCTTTATGTAAGAGAAGAAGGGTGTGGGATAGTTCTTATAATATTATATATAGCAGAAGAGAGACGTTATTTCTTAAACTTTTTTTTGTTAATAACTTTTTAACGAGTAACGGGTGACGGTCAAAATCTGTTGGAGATCACTCAGGATTATGACCTTGACAATATATGTCAAGTGCATTGAAGTCAAAGAGGTCATCGGTGTTATGTAGTTTTATCAAAAAATCTTCATTAAATTCAAGTATAATTTATGACCACTTGGAATTTTCACGAACTAAGAAATATCACACAAACAAAAATTAATTTAAGTTTCACTTGGCAAAGTTTAACATTTTTATAGTGTTATTCATTGTTAGTTTTTCATTTTTATAGTGTTGATAAAGGTGAATTAAGGTTTATACCGTACTGTCGAAATTAGACGTTAGACCGAAAGGAATAAATTTGAATGTTAAAATGTATATTTCCAATAATCATGTTATCTGTGTTGGAATAACTAAGATTCGTCGTAAATAAGATTCTACAGCAATGCTGCATAATAAAAAACATTTTATGTTAAAACCAGTCCATTAAATGTGTGTTGAATTTTTAATATTTACGTGTGCTAAATGTGCTAATGCGATTGTTATTTGAATATTTTATGTTAAATTGACATTTCTAGTTTTAATATATAGTTTTAATATAACACAGTTTATGAACGAAAAATAATATAAATTTTAAAATAAATGAATACGATGTACATGTTAATTTAACAATAAGTGTTAATTTTACTGAAGAAGTATACATCCGTAATTGATTTTAAATTAGATCTATGTGTTACATTTTTTGTATTGCTTTCTAATATAATACATTCATCTTGTATTAAATTAACACAGAAATTTGGATGGACCAATTTGATCTGTAAAATATATTGAATTTAACATAAATTTTTTATCTGTGTAATTAAAAGTTAATTTACTTCAACGATTACGTTTTAACGTGCAACAGTTTTTAATAATTTGTGTTATGATTTTATTTTCGACAACAATAATTTGTATCAGAGAAAAAAATTCCAAGAATTGTCAGTTACTTTCTTTTTCGTTGAAAACAAGAGTATTCGTACAGAAGGAGAATAATCTGTAGGCAGCGGAAAAGTTACAAGTTGCTCATTCCACACGACTTACAATGTAGCATACAATGTAGCAACACAATTAAAATTTCTGTTGCAGACGGGAAAAATCGATATGACGTAAAACTGAAAAATTCATTTAGCACACTGAGAAAAAAGATATAATAATGATAAGAGAAAATAGAAAATTACTCACAAGTGGCCCATTATCATTAGATTATTTTGTTGAAATAGCAAAATACATGTTTTTGTTAGATGAACAAAATTTTTTTTATTTAATAGTGCAAATTTATTTGATTATACTTACACTCTAAATTTTTTGCAGTGAAATCTCATTCCAAGAGAGTGAAAATATAACCACCCTTGAAAAAAAGCGAAAACATTTCACTTCTTGAAAAAAAAGTGACGATCTTCACTCTTTTCAGAGTGAAATTGTACTTTTTTTGGAGTGAGATTTCACGCTTTTGAAGGGAAAATTGACTTTAAAAAAAGTGAAAACTCACTCTTTTTCAAGAAGTGAAATATTTTCACTTTTTTTCAAGAGTGGTTGTATTTTCACTTTCTTGGAATGAGATTTTACTGTAAGAAATTTAGAGTGTACGTTTAGTAAATAACAATGTAAAATTTGGTTGCTATTATAAAATAAATATTCTTTTAGTAATTAAAATGAAATAATTCATGATAGAACGAGGAACGTTTCGCGGAGAGCTGTCAGAGATAACGTGTCTTCTCGTAAAAGCAATTCGATGACCTGCATAAAGCCGATATGATTAGAGACTAATTTCGTACACTTCTCGGCTATCGCCACACCATGGTCAATTATGGTAACAACCATTTTTTCAGAGCGATTGATAATCAATTGCTCTATATACCTTTGCTAAGCTAAGGAAGTCCAAAAGCACCGAACATAATTTCACTCTGTGAGAGATTATATTATTCTTATGTAATTGTTTTGTTCTTGTAACATAACAAAATGTTTCATTTGCGTATTTCTAACTACAAAAGATCTATAAACATTATATAAAACAGTTTGTATCATTAAGTTGTTAATTCATTTAATAAATTCAACAAATTAATATCGGCGTGGTAACCAACAATTTGATTAGTCAAATATGAACAAATAGTTTTTGAAAAATTGCGAAACATTTCGAGTAGGGTACATAGGCCGGTTCTAAATAACTATGTGTTAATGTATATACGTATATGCGATATATACGCGTGTGTGTGAGGGTCAGAGAGGAGGAAGTGCATAGACGTTAGATCCGAGAGAAGGAAAGCGCGTCGTTGGGGTCCGTGATAGAGAGAGAAAGGGGATTTTGTTCCTTCTCCCCCCCTCTCTCTCTCGTTGCGTTCTTTTTTTAACCCGTTCTCTTCCTTGCACCCGTTGTAGGATGCAATTCTCTCTCTTTCTTCCATTGCGCTTTGTCTCCAACTCTCACGTTCTCTTTTCTTCCCGCTCGCAATTTTATTGAATAGATATGGTATTTGCTTTATGATTTTTTAAATGATATGACTTAGCAATGATTTTAATTTAGCAACTAATAACATTATTTAAAAATAATATACTACAAATAGCCTAACGTTCCTAATTATCGAATCATTATTAAACCGAGTAACTATCGAACATTTATTGAATTATATATTATCGAGTAGCGCTATCGAACATATTTATTGAATTATATACATACTACTACTGAACAGCTATCATTATTGATAGATTCTTAATTGCAAAGAAAGGGAGAAAACTCGTTCCCACTCGTACGCAATAAGGAAAAATAGAAATGTGCAGGTCACGAAGTTACATGACAAGCAGATGATATCATAGAAGGGAGCAAAAAAATATTTTAGGATTAGGATAATGGAGAAGACCCAGTAAGAAGTAAAAATAAGAATTATAATTTTTTGTTATTCAATTTTAATAATTTGATTAACTTATTTGAGGAAAAACCGCGCGTCTTCTTATCATATATAATTTTACTGAATAAAGCCGCTGAATAGAGGCAGGGGGAGAAAAAGGAAATTTTAAAATAATTTTAAAAATTGAGCAGTATTTAACTATCATATTATACATTTTTTCGCAAAACATTAATTTAATTCTTACTTTAAATGTAACGCAATGTATACAATTTCATGTATTACTAATTCATAGTAATTACTAATCCATGTATACAATTTCATATATTACTAATTCACACTCTATGATTGAAGTTTCATCATAAACTTCGCGCAATTTTTTTAATGCATTACATTTATTATTAATACAATTTTGGCGTATAATAGTCACAAAGTGTTGAAATCCCGTTGTATTCTATCGCACGCGAATTAATTGAAAAAATATAGAATTTATTTTACGATTTTTATGATACAATTTAACAATTAGCATGATACGAGCGCAATTTTATTATAATAATATTTTAATGATACAAATTGATCAGCCGAACACGCTATCTTAGTAAGTAATTCAATACCGTGAAGATATGATGTAGGAATGATGAAGAGATTAGGGAAAAGACAATTTTTTTAAAGTATTTAATATATTTTTAATATAGATTTATTTACCGTGTGATGCAGCATGTACAACATAAGCCAAACCATAGATTAGTTCACATTCTATAACAGAATTTTTATCATAAATTTATGTAAAGTATTTGAAGCATCGCGTTTATTAGTAATAATACAAGCTTGTCTTAAGAATGATACAAAATATTTCTTACTAGCACCGTTCGTATATTGGCTCAATTCATAGTACACATGCTTGACACATTGCTCGAGTTCCAATAAGGAGAGCATGATTGTTGGTTTCAACAAGCATATATCTTATAATGATAATTTTACGTTATTCGTATTACATACTTTAACAAGTTCCACATTCGGATCTTGAATCGGTGATGATGATGATGGAACTTGACTGCATTAATCGCTCAATATCTGCACGTCTCGATGAACACCTTCCACGTAGCATGAGGCAGGATTATGCGGTTGTTTCGATTGTCGCCGATCGCAATTTCTACATGAGACGTGGATCCCACGACGATCCCGATGTCCAGAAACTTATATGCTGTCAATGTTAATGCATATCTCCTCATCAAGATATAAGGTATAGCGAGATTTCGATGATGTATGAGAAGATGTATTGTAGAAAAAAAAGAAAACACGTAAATAAACCTTAAAAAAATACATAGTATGTTAAACACGTATAAGTAAAATTTTATAAAAATTGAATAAACTTACTGTCCCTCGCACGCCTCATCCTGTTGACTTGGAACGCAATAGTTCATAGCGTGAGACATTTTCAAGGGTAGTATACTCCGGTACACATACACACACGAACTCACACACGCACGTACTACTCTGCGTAATAGAAGAGATCCACCGTTCAAAGAACGACTGATGTAATAAGAGTACCATAAGTCTCTTTTTAAATAGTGACCCCACCATAAATTTTCAGAAGCTTTGCATTCCACTTAATCCTCAACGTATGTAGCGAGCCAACTGACTGAATCAGTAATATCGCCATAAGCCTCTTTGATTAGAAGATTGGAGTGCTCTCCATTTCACATTTGCCAGCGACATATCCATTTTTAATGGAATTCATTATTTTGTCCTTGTCCTTGTCAAATTCCCCTGTATGGATTTCCGATCCTATTATTGGTTCACAGCATCATGCATATCAATAATTTTTAGAGTGACTCTTCGGAGTCAGAGGCTCGCTCATTTTGAATTCAATAGTACTGGAATTCTGTTTTGACAGTTTGTAAACACTCGAGGGAACTTACAGTTTAACGCCGAATCCGAACGGCGACCCGCTAAAAATCGCGTATGCGGAGAGCAGGTGGGATCGAACCCGGATCCACAAATCGCGAGTCAATCGCACTAAGCGGTGAGCCACTCGGCGCACCAAATTATTATTTCCATCAAGAATTATTTCAATTCTGCCTGTATGTGTGAGCGATTTTATCTTAATATTTTAATATCATAATTATATTTTACAACGTTAAAGTAATATATGCTCCACAATTAAACGTCAGTGTGTGGATGAGCTTTGCTGTATGATCCATCAGTAACACTATAAATCGTACAATGACATGTATGAAAATTTGAATTTACGTAATTAGCAAAATTCGCATTACACACATTGATATTTTCATATAGCTGTCATGTCATATGTTTGGTATACAATGTATTATTGCGAATAAGCACATTTTGAAATCCAAGTTCTCTATACAGCGAATTAAATGCATCATCGACGCGCAATATTGTTTATCTGGAGACACGGTAGTGTCTCTACGCTAAGCATGGCGCGAGACACTGCCGTGCCTCCTTTAAGCGAACCGGCAAGTTGCGTCAGACGAGATTATTGAATCTTAATAACTGTCCCGATCGAGTTTTTAAGTACACTCAATCGATAGCTTACACTTCGATTGTATTATACGTGCTTTTATTTTTTTCTCCACGTACTCTATAAGATATTGCGATGCAAAGTTTGGATCTTGAACTTTTCACGTTCAGATACGTCATTGTAACAATCGACCGCATTCCGCGCATTCCTTTGATGTCCTTGTGACATTTTTCACGCAAGGAGCGCTAGTGGTATACATGATCAGCGAGCGCTACGATCTGTATGAATGGCTTAGTGTTCGCCGTCGAAAAAGTGGGTGTCTACATGTTCGCCGTCGAGAAAATGGATGTCTAAGTATTCGTAATCGAGAAACTAAATGTCTAGATGTTCACCATCGAGGAATTAAGTGTCTAGGCATTGTCTACATGTTCGCCGTCGGGGAAATCGGTGTCTAGGTGTTCAGTAAGACAGCTTCTGATTGGTTACGCGCTTATGCGATACACGGCAAATACGCCTCATAGGACTTCAACATTAGGATCTCTAACTCGTAACTTGCATCAACCAATCAAATCGTATCAAATTGTATCAGCTACTACGTATTCTAGTTGAGATGATTTGATTGATTTGCTGACACAAGTGACGCTTACACAAGTCAGTAGTATGTGAAGGCAGATTGAACTGTTGCGGAGCGGATCCGTGAGCATTTGTTGATTTTGGACGATCTAAAAGAATACACCAATAGCAGTGAACGATCACGGATCCGCTCCGCAACAGTTGAGTTTGCTGAACGGGACTGTCATGCTCAGAGTTTTTCAGTTTCATTCCCCACTACAAAAAATCATAGGAATGCTTGGTCTAAGACGTCTGTTACACGGTATACTTAATCGGGTTCAATAACAACCGTAGTTATGAAATTGGTCAATCATAGCTGTTCTTCGGAAGAATGGAATAACTGTAATTGGCCAGCGTCATAACTATTGTTGTTATTATAGGCCGTGTCTCCAAATTTACTTCCAGTGGTGAAAATGCTACAGTATATGTCATGCGCACTCTAGATTATCAGTACAGGCAGTCAATTTGAAACAGAGTCTCGATTAAGGGTGCCGTGTAAATGTAGTCACTAGCTCCTATCGTTAATTGCACTCATAAAGAACCATTTGGATCGGTTTCACTAACGTCAATTACGTAATCGGCCGTGAAACTGACTAATCACGCTTGCTGTTTAGTAGAATGACCACAGTTAATTGACCACAGTTAATCATCGATTCAGTTTAATCGAATTGGTGAAATCAGTCATTGATATCAACAATTGGCGCCAAATTAAATTCCATTTCTTTAATAATATTTTCATCGATAATAGTAACTTTAATTGTATACAATCTTACCTTTTTTTAAAAAAAGGTAAAAAAAGCGCTAAGAGATCGTGTTTCTCATAAAGAACCATTTGGGCCGGTTTCACGAATACAAATTACGTAATTGGCCGCGGAACTAATCGCGTTTGCTGTTTAGTAGAATGACCACTTATGGTTAACAGTTAATCACCGATTCGGCTTAATCGTTTGGATTCGGCCATCGAATTGGTCAATGGTGATACCGGTCCTTTGTATGATCTCAACAATTGGCGCCAAGTTAAACTCCATTTCTTTAATAATTTTCATCGATGATCTCTTTATTCGAATTTAAGTTATAATAGTTTTATTATTCGAACTCAAGTTATAATAGTTTTATTCCTCTTCAAAAATTATTATATAAAAATCATTATATCACAAAATAAGCTAAATCTAATGATATGTATTATTTGTATAAAGGATTAGTATGATTCATATAAAATATTTGATATCAACAATTGTCGCCAAGTTAAATTCTGTTAATGTATTGTTAATTTCTTACTGTAGCAAAGAATATGCAAAAGTATGCACATGATCATCGTTTCATTATTTATTTTGATATTTTTGTATCACTATTATAAAACGATGGGAGTGCTGGTAGAATTTTTTAAATTTAATTAAGATTTGGATATTTTTTTACTATAAATGTAATTGTTAACTTCTTTATATCCATAATTACTGTAGCTAATCTTGTTTCTTTATACCATATCAAATTAAATAAATAATGAATATTAACTCCAATGATATCAATAAATAAAACAAGGGCAAACGAGCCAACTACAATATAAGATCTTTAATAAACGTATATATATACAAAAATCAAACGTTTCGACACCGATCGGGTCATTTTCAATGTACAAAAACAAAGCATCTTACATACATAATCAGAAAATCAGTCAAAATATAATGTCCAGTGAGAATTTTGTTATATTCTTAAAAACCAGTCCATATTTAAAAATATTGACGAGATCAAAATCGCAATTCTACCATCTGAATAAATAATAAATTAACGTTGCGTTATGAATTAAATAAACGATGTACATGTTTTATAAATAAGATTAGAGAGAATGTAAATTAAATAACATATATACCTCATATTGTCTCAATGATGTAAAGCGGACAACGGTAGGATCACTCAGTTAACAAAATTATGTTTAATAAAAGTTATGTACAATAAAAAATAACTAAGCCATGATGCGCTTGAATATAACGTTTTAACTCTATCGACATCAAGCGACGTTATGACAAGAAAACAAGGATATGTGAACCATCTCCGATATCAATCTCTTATTAAACGAAGCTTCTCTGTCTAATATTTCCACATTATCCCAGTCGAAATTATGATTCTGGTCAATGCGATGACTGTTGGAGATTTTGACTTCTTATTGATATCGGAGACATGTTCGTGCAATCTTGTCTTTAATTGTCTTTTGGTCTGACCCACGTAACTGGCTTCACAATCATCACAAGAGATCTTGTAAACTACATTTTGATTAAATAAGGGATCTAACTGATCTTTACCCTTTTTAATGAATTTATTTAATGAGTTAGGTATCGAGAAGGCCAATTTACAATGACACATATTGGCTAAAGGAGCAAACTTTTCCGACACCGAATTCACATAAGGAATCGTAAAAAATTTTTCTCTTATCTTTTTCTCAACCATTCCATTTTTATTGATGTGAAACTTTATTCTTTTTTGAATAGACGAAAAAATGAATTCTAGTGGATAGCCGTTATTTAAAATCCAATGATATCATTTGTATAATACAAAAGATTTGATAACAACATCTGTGGCGCCAAGTTAAATTCTATCAAATTGGAAAGTAAAACCCAAAGGGTACTTTGGTTTTACACAGTGTATATATACACTCTTCGAATGTTATGTTTGGTAAAAGATCTGACAAGACATAAATTATGGCTTGTAGTTTCCCAAAGTGGATATAATCGTCCACCAGTGGACCTTGAGGGCATCTGTGGACGGTTAGCATCGTTGTTGGTCCTGGTAGTCATACGTTATCCTTTTTAGTAAGCCAAAGGTATAGGAAAGCGTGATTCGTATGATTAATATAATAAAGATAAAATGTCGCTGAGGAACAGACTAAGAGAAAGCTAGAAGTCTGAGCTCAATTGCCCGATCAGAGCGCGGATAGAAGCGCCAAATTAATAGTTACTCCTTCTAAAATCAATATTATTGGTTTAGTTATGACCAGAGCGGATTTTATCAAGTTATTTCGATTTAATATCAATAACTGTGGTACCAAGTTAAATTTCACAATTCAACAACTGACGCCAAGTTGAATCCCATATCAAATTAAAAAAATAATGAATATTAACTCTAATGAAATGTATCATTTATATAAAAGATTTGATGTCAACAATTGTGGCGCCAAATTAAATTCTTTTATCAAATTAAAAAGTAAAACCTAAGTGATACTATCTTTATTATTTACTTAATCCAAGTGGTATCTACTAATTTTAATTTTTATACAATGAAAATTAAGTACATATATGTATATCTTTGCATTCTTATTGAAGGATTTTCCTACTCCAATCCAAATGGTTAAAATTCCTCTTAAATAAAATTATTATGTCATAATTCATTCAAAGATATTTTCTCTTCCAACTAAAATAGTGGTTATTTAATTCTCCTTCAAAATATTGTACAAAACGTTGTCACAAAATTGCGTTACCTTCTGCTCAATTCAATTGTCACCACAAAAAATTATTAAAGAATTAACCATATAAAATGAAAAAATTTTATTTAAATAGAAACATTTTTCATATGAAAACACTTGGCGCTGCTAGACCTCGAAGTGATAACAATAGTAAGGTATGAATGTGATATTTGGAAAAATAAGAAAAATAAAAATGTAATATTTAAAAAAATAACAAAAAAGGAAGCATATTGATAAGGAAAATTAGAATCATATTAAAAAATATGAATATTTAGAAAAATAAGAAAAATAAAAAGCATTCCCGATGAGAGCTAGCTTCCAGCATGGGTATATATGCGATTTAGTTATAGAGTCATGTAAATTATGATGAACGTTATGAATTCTATTCAGTTTAAGCCTAAGATAAATAAATTTAGATTTTTAAGACATACGTTATGTAAGAAAAATAAATAAACTTTATTCGTATTCAATGTAAAGTTCAGACTAAATTTATCACTTTTATTATTACTTTACTTAAATTACTTACTCGATCTAGTAGCGCCAAGTGTATGATATGAAAAATTTTTCTATTTAAATTAAATTTTTTCATTTTAGACGTTAGTTCTTTAACAATTTTTTGTGGTAAAACTTGAATTGAGCAAGGTAACGCAATTTTATGATAATGTTTTGTATAATATTTTGCAGAAGAATTAAATAACCACTATTTTAATTGGAAGAAAAAATGTCCTTGAATGAATTGTTATATAATAATTTTATAATAAATCAACCTAACTAAGACTCC
>NW_017257244.1:374875-379549 GCF_001594055.1 Mycetomoellerius zeteki | reverse complement strand
TTACATTATTTATTACATTATAAGGATTTATTACTATCTTTCAGTTTGGTTTTGGATCATCAGATACCTTACAAGATTAATTTTAATCTCAGCGCAATGTAGTTCAATTATTGTGTCAGTCGACACAAGTCGGGTGAATATGCTGTATTGTTTTATGACGTCGTGTTGTTTCGTGTGGTGAAGTGGAACAAAATGATACGTATAATGGCTGATGAGAAAATGTCTTTTCTTTTCATCGACAACATAATTTTGCGAAAAATGTATAGAAATTTTGAAAGTTATGGCAATAGGATTAATTTGAATTATTCTATGTTATATATTGCTTTGTAAGTAGGTACCTCATACAAGATTATGGATGTATGATCCCAGTCAGAAATATTTCCTCAAAGAAACATCGTTTCGATGTCGAAAATAAAAGTCGAAAAAATTTTCGAAATTGTTATTGATTTCGATAGATTTTTTACTCCAATTTCGATTTTTGGGATGTTTGTTCATCACTAACGCGACAGCAGTTTGATAATTTTTCCAACTTGTAGCTAAGCCCTAAGCAAATGCTGATAAAAGGAAAATAGGTAATTTACAACCCATCCTCTCTTAGAAATGAAACTCTCCAGTGAACGACCATGAATCTGAAACCCTTTAGGAAGGTGATGCATCATCACCAATAAGAATAAGAGCGAATCAAAACTGACACAATGGGCGGAACTAACTTGAGGGCAATTTCCCAATGACCAAAACTGTTACCATATCAAAATCCTACGAATCTGATTCCCCAATTTCCCAATTAGACACATCCTACCACAGAACTTCCTTCCAAAGGAGTCCTAAACCGTGACACAGCGAGACTCGCTCTCTTATTTTTGTCATTTATTTTGTCATACTCTCTTATTTTGTCAGTCATTTATTCGTGTTATATTTTGTTATATTTGTCAGCATACGGTTTCGTCATGTATACAAGGTTTCATACGGCTTTCGTTAAATAGTTTCCGCTTTATAAAAATCTTAGAGTCTGTGCGCGTCTTTTAACCGAATGACGAACATTACCATCTCATTGGACTCCGATGCGAACATTCCGACAGCAGAAAATTGTAAGACTCATGGATTATTATTTATCCCCGAAATTAAACTAATTCGCTAAAGAGTAAATAATTCTCTAGTTCAAATAATGTTCTATTGAACAATCAAAATGTTATCAAAATAACGGAATAGACGGAACAGCAAATTTTCACGCTCGCCCTATGTCTTAATTTGCTAGTGGTAGTATTTCATTTTTCCGAGACGAGACGAGATTTGAATTGATCTCGATCTCATCTCGGAAAAGTCTTGATAATCAGGTCTTAGTCTCGTCTTAATTGATATCATCTCGGTCTCATCTCAATTTCGTCTCGGTCTCGTCTCATGATCTCGTACGCCGCGCGGAATATCGTACTAACAATAAGAGAGCCATGCGAACCTCGCTAAAATGCTTAGTTTTTTATTTGTTTATCGTCATTTGTGCTGCATTGGTTAGTGTCTTTCGCTGTTTTAAATACACGCCGCATAACTTAACGACGTATTTATAGCTTTTAGAATTTGGCCCACCTACGTCTCGTAATATTTGCAATTCTTCAATCTGCAATAGATCATTTTCCCTCAGTGATTCGAGAATTCCTTTCAAAGAAATAATTCGTGATTCCATTCGTCGAATCTTTTGTTGCAAAATTTTTATCTTTTTTGTATAAATGCTGGTCGTGTCCCGTAGTTTTTTCCGAAAAGATTCTTTTTCAGGAGTTTCCTCTTTGATGATACATTGGTCGACTGATCGACAACTAAAAAATTTTAATTGTGATATGTAAAAACTTCTAATTTTATAAAATTAATATATGTATTATTTAATAAAATTAAATTAACGTTAAAATGATTACGTCCAGGAATAGGAGACGAAGCTCTATCTATTTTAGTTGTATTAGAGCTTGAAGCAATAACTGTATCACAGTTTGAAATATTCTCCGTATCTACACATTCTAAATAAGTAGACAGAAGAATTATGTATAAAGAAACGTGTAAGGCAAACTGCATAATGTTGTAAATTATATATAATATACTATAAATCAGGATTGTACATAATGCTATTACCAATATGTTACCGAAATAAAAGTAACGTGTTATTTCCCAATTCTAATAATAATACTATTTCATACTTATATACGGTAGTACATTTAGTTTTAGTCTCTTCGTACCAAATAAAAAATCAAATGAATTTTCATTAAAATGCTTAGAACAAATTCTAGCACCAGGTGGGACTGATTCTGCATTCAGTTCCAATACTTTTAACCACAGATTTTTAGCTTTCTCATTCTTTGGAAATCTATAAATTAATTAGATAGTAACTTCATATTATACTATTTTGATAATATAATATAATCTTAATACATGCAAACAGAACATGAATCTTTCTTACCAATGATATGATACATTAGTATTTCTTTCTTGTTTACATTGTCCTAATATTGGACGACTTAGTGTGCGATTTTTACAGTATTTTATAATACACTGTGGCATTGTAAATAAGTACGTAATATATCAAGAGAGATATATAAGAATATATATTATTCAAGATGTATATCTCAAAATAATTATAAAATTTGATTTTTTCTCCGTTCACTCTTTTCTTTTTCTCATTCCCTTTATAATTTCTAACTGTTTCTAATCTATACCGGATCACAGTATCATGATAATCAAAATAATAAGATGCTGCGTTTGCGCAAATTCTGCTTGATTTTAACCAATGCGACACCAAACATATCACGTGATCATAGTTGCCTCCCCGCTAAATGGCTCCACCCCTCGCAGTTATTGCTCCGTCCCGTTATTCCTATGTCCATGGAGCAATCAATCAGAACAAAGAATTTTATGAATTGACTAATCAAAGAACGCTTCGAAGCGTTTGTAGCGTCAAGTGGACCGCAGCCAGTATAGGTAATGTAAACTATTTCCTAGCAATCTAATATTTTGTGGCTGTTACCAAATTAAGTTGGTAACGGTGAGGTTGCTAGAGAGCGGTACCTCCGCGACATCTAGCCCCAGCAAGTGGTGACACCTGATGGTGCCATTATATGAGCGCGGAAATGCGGAAATGCGGAAACGCGTAATCTATGGGTGTATTCAGTACCACGACCGCTCACTGAGCGCTCAGTGAGCTCTTGTATCTGTTTGGTCTATATTTTTAGTTCTAACGGAATATACCAATAAGATGCAAGCGCTCACTGAGCACTTAGTGAGCGGCTGTAGTACTGAATGCACCCAATCAGAAGCGATCCGCTGTTAGGGTGCTGTTACATGAGCGCGGAAACGCGGAAATGCGGAAACGCGTAACCAATCAGAAGCAATCCGCTGTTATGGTTTCACGTTTCACCGATTACTGATTGGTTGCGCGTTTCCGTATTTCCGTGTTTCCGCACTCATGTAATATCAGCCTTATGGTTTCGCGTTTTATCGATTACTGATTGGTTGCGCGTTTCCGCGTTTCCGTTTTTCCGCGCTCATGTAATGGCACCCTAAGAGTGCGTTCACACATTGACGGAAAAAGCAGAAAGCGGAAAAACAGCAGCCAATCAGAACTCGCGCTGGTATTCGACAATTTCGGCTTTTTGTATTATGTTACGTCTCCGACCGCTTCTCGGTTTTGATTTAACCTGAGGCTATGAGTGGGATACGGAATTTGCGATTCCGGATATTGAACCAAGCTACGATTGATTTTGTCCAATGTACTGATTGGTTAAATACGAGCGCTTGATATGGCGATTATTATCGATTCTGGGCTGAAGGCACATGAAGTGGTAAAAGTAAAAGCGGAACGGTTTTGGCGGTAGCGGCGGAAATCCAGCGACCAATCGGAGCCTTTCCGCATTTTTCGTACCGCAAAAATGCCGCGGAACCATTGACGTCACGGGATTGCAGATTCTTTCAAAATCATCAGCGACTTTTTCCCAATTACTCGAGGAGGGTTGCAAAAATACTCGATGTTTTAAAACATTCCAAATTGATTCGCACGTTTCGTTGATTATCACAGAAACTATATTAAGCGCTATTCGAAATGCATACGATATAGAAACCATACTGTCACCTGGAACCCAAGTATCGTAAAGTTACTTGCAGACGAGTGCGTGCAGGTATTGGTGTTCGAATAACGTGTACCTTAGTAATGAATGGTTTAACAATGTTGAAAAGTTCCTCAAAAGTAGTATGTGACATTCGGAAATAATTAAAAATTTTTCAGGATCAAGTATCTCCATTTCTCGTACCAAATTGTCACTTGCTCCTTGCATTAACCTCCTTTCCTCTGTGAATATTGGACGTACCCAAAATTGTTTGTAATGTCGTTTCTCAGTTTTTTGAATGATGTACAATGAATATAATTTTAATATTTTCTTGCGGATTGCCTCCCTCTTAAATAAGCAATATACATTTTTGCGTGAAATTAGTAATTTACAGATAAACAGTAAAATATTCCTTGCACTCATGATGCGCTCAAACACATTGGGCGCATTCAGCGGACTCAACAGTTGAGTGAGCGCTCGCTGTTATTGGTGTATTCTTTTAGATCATCCAATCAGAATTTTAGATCTAGAAGAATACGTCAATAGCAGCGAACGCTCGCTCAACTGTTGAGTCCGCTGAATGCAGCCATTAACT
>NW_017257244.1:373765-374707 GCF_001594055.1 Mycetomoellerius zeteki | reverse complement strand
GGAACAAAATTCAACCAATCACGAAGTACTTTTATATTTTCTGCGGAAAATCTGTTTCTATTAATACTTTACGATTTGCTACCGCGTGAACCGCTGCCGCATGAACCACTCCATGTGACATAGGGATCAGAAAAAAGCTCTACAAAAATGCGGAAAGGCTCCGATTGGTCGTTGGATTTCCGCCGCTACCGCTAAAACCGTTCCGCTTTTACTTTTACCGCTTCATGTGCCTTCGACCTATGAACGAAAGCATTGAAATCCTATGGTTGAATTTTACCGGCACCGGCATAAGTTAACGGTTACGGCCATTATAAATCAGACTTTCTTCTTCTAAATTTGTACAAACGTGTATTGTATGTACACGATAGAAAGTACCGGTTCCCCATGAGTAGGGTTACCAACTCTTGGTCGCACGAAAAGAGTACATTGATATGCAAAAAGAGTATTTCTAAAAAAAAAGGAAAAAAGATGACGAACTTTTTTATTTTAAATACTGGCATTCAATAAAATGACATTTTTAGAATTTTTATTGACAACGTCTATTCAGTCTTCATAAAGTTACGAATAAATATGTTTCTTTATATTTTACTTCCAGATTTTTTAATGTTAATGTTAATAAAATTGAGAAAATAAAATTGATTCATGTATTTAACATATTTTGCTATTTATAAGTTTCTTCAACAAATATATATAACCAAATCTCTATCAAAACCTCTATATAATATGTAAATAAATATTTATATTTTACATAATGGCCAAAGCCTTAGTACAAGCCAAGCAAAACTTTTTTGTAAAGTAATAAATGTAAATATTAAATAATAATTTTTTAAATTTCGTCTCATTTCTCAAAATAGAGTACAATAAGTAAAAAGTAAGAGTACGCTGTTTTCCGACTTTGAAAAGAGTACATGTACTCTTAAAAGAGTACGGTTGGTAACCCTA